>NC_051444.1:26301822-26322412 GCF_001649575.2 Kryptolebias marmoratus
AACCCTCAAGCTCCCAGGCCTCTGGTAGAGGACCCGAGCTCAGAGGCTGAAACAAAGACCACCCGCGGAGGGTGAGAAGGGTATATATATATATATATATATATATATATATATATATATATATATATGTATATAAAAGCACTTACTGTTCCTCAAAGTCCATAGGGTTTCTTATATTAGATATTCTTTCAGACCGTCACTGAGTACATCATTCAAATGAGGCAGAGACAGGAAATAGAGACATGCCTGTTGGACTTTCAGCTGCATTGTGGCATTTGGCATTAGTTCGCCCCGGGGAGCTGTGTGGGTGATCGAAGATTGATGTTTCAGCTGACATGGTGCTGCAGTATTGAGGATGCTTTTTACTCTTTTAAGGGATTGAAACCTGTATCATTATTATGTTTCCTACTGCTTTCATGTGCTGATTGTTATAAACGGGCACAAATTTGACAGCTAAGTACAATAGTTGTTCTATTGTTGGTGATGCTGTGAGCTGCTTTTGTTGCTGTTTTAATGTTTTGGAGAAACCTTCGGACTTGTATTATTTTTTATATTACTCGCTGTCCCAGTTCACACTGAAAGAGCAGCATTCTTTGTAAAACAGTGCATTGGGAGATTTTGTAGCGTTATATAACATTTCCGGATTATATCTGCCTTTAAAGCATCACCCAGGAGGAAACTGGTGTCCTTGTGCAGTAGGTGCACATTTGCCACCAGCAAATGCGTGCCACCAAGGAGAGTAGAATCTCGCAGCTCTGGAGGAAATAAAACATCTGCTTAGCACATGTTCTGCTGGTACTAGGCGAACTATAGGATGAGGCAAGAAATGACTCTCTAGCAGTAAACAGTGAGTCACACAACAGGAGCTTTATGGCATTTAATATGAGCTTTAATTTTAGTCTTGTTTACAGAATGGACCTTTAGAATTCTTTATGTTTAAAAAGCAAAACTATATATTTGTATGGGGTTACATTTATTCACAAACAAAACGAAAAGATTGACGTAGCACCTAAAGTATTTTAAAAAGTCTATGCTGCAGAGGCAACACATCCTTGTTTTTGTTGAAATAAACTTCTACCTTGAAGTGAACACAGGTAGTCAGTTTCTTTATGCTCCAATTGTGTTTGTCTTTTACTTTTCCATCGCACTAGCAGAATATTAAAATGTCAAATATATATACATATATATATTAAAAAAAAACTAACTTAAAGTTGATTACCACATTGTTGAACACAATCATGGTCACGTCAGTCCTTTTTTAAAAAAATATCTTCTCCAATTTTTGCCTTTCTTTTTCTAAACAAGAAACTTTATTTTTTTAATCCTGCTATCATTGAAGTGTGGGGGATAATTAAGTTTTCTTTTTCTTTTTTTTAAAGTGGTTTTCTGTTGAGTTGTTAACGTTAGTTAATGTTAAAGGTAGTAAACCTGGAAACAAGAATGTATCTAATGCTACAGTGGTGCAATGGCTTCTTTACAAGTTAGTGAACCTAGAAATAAAAAATTCTCTAACATTTTCATAATCCTGCAGCCAAACAATATTCTATTTGCTGTTCTTACTTTGTAAACTGAGGAAGCAGTTTCTTAAATCCTTAAATTTTATTTCTACAGACCCCCAGGAGGCTCTGTAAAGAAATTTGCTTTGATCTTGACCCTATTCTGAATATCTGGTTACTCAGTTCACCTTACAGAACATCTGCCTGAAATTCCAAACTGACTATGCTTAGACTGTTGTCTACTGCAGGTAAGATACTTACTAACATTAGAAACATCACTGAAGAAAAGCTGACAGTACACTACACTCTAAATTCCTTCAAAACAAGCCATTCCAAAGTGAACAAATGTTTAGGAATCGTAAATAAAGTAGAATGATGATAATATTTTGTTTTAAATTATGCAAACTTTCAAATTTAACTGTGAGAATGTCATCAAAAAGGAGTTGTAAATGTTTGATTTATAAATGTCTGATATGATTTAGGTGAAAATACAGATAATTCTGTTGATGTTACAGAATATTACAGCCTGATTTTCCAATTTGAAGATAATCCCTCATATAACTTCTGGTGTTGTAGCTGTAACTGTTTCCACATTTATGCTGAAAACAAAAGTAAACACACCTGAGCAGATAGACACCAATGATATGGCAAATTTTGCGCATGATTTTCTAAACTGACGGAATAGATTCGTCAATTTTTTTTTTCCTGTGACTGACTGGCTTCACGTTTTGCTTTACATTATTAAATTGGGATGTCGTGATCCAATCACAAGTACTGAATTAGAGTACCAATCGAGTTATTTTTCACAGTCTGGTATAGGAGTAGCTGCTGCACTCTGCTTCCAGCCTTTGTTGTGTACCTAATGTCCATGGTTTTACTTCAGCTGTGCTGCAGTATTGCTGTCATATGTCAGTAATAAGTTAATTTTGATCATGTTTTAAAAAAAACAAAAAACGTTTTTTTTTGTTCTTGTTGTTGTTGATTATAATTTTTTTTTTTTTTTTTCATTTTGTTTTGTTTTGCTTTGTATTCACAAAAGCAGAGAGAAATTGAAAGCCAAATGCTGGACCATAAGCTAATGCTTATATTGATAGTAAGCTTCAGAAAATTGATTTGTTTTGGCGTGTCTTCCCTCCTGCGTTGCATCAGCTGGAGGTTTTCTAAAGAGGTGAGTAAAATAATACAAGGATTTGACTGAAACTCAGTATCGACCAATCCTTATTTTAATCAACTTGGATTGGTATTGGGGACAAAAACATCTTCACTGGGACATGCCTAGTTTTAAACCCAAAACTTTGATTTCTATATTCTTTTTCTCCTTGGTCTTTGCTAGTTCATTCTTTTATGGATCTTGGACTGCAAACACCTGAACTCAGTTATTTCCTGTGTCTTTGTTTTGAGACTCAAGTCTCTTTTTTGCTTTACTGTAGTGAATATTTTAGTGAAATTTAGCTCTGACTCAACCTGGACTGGGGGACAAAACAGGGATGTTGAGCCTTTGACAGGTAGTTGTTGTCTAAGCCGGCTGCACTGTGTGAAGCTGTAGCACAGTGTAGACTAATGTACACACATTTTAATACATGAGTGTTCACACTTAGACACACACATATGGTTTGAAGCAATTTGTGTTAGACTCATATTTGGACTAAAGCTGTTGTATTATATATATATAAAAAGGTGAATGACAGATTTGACAAACCACAACTCTCAAACATCTTGAAACTGCAAATGCAAATTAATACAATGTTTATCTTTACTTCAGAGTTAAAATTAAACTGTCTGTGACAGCATTAGTCAGAGGGGAGCTGAGGTGTTGCTCCTGCGTATAAAGTGATTTGCCCTATACTTTTAAATTACTGAGATGCACTTTCACTCATACCTCACATATTGTGACAGTCTACACAGCAAATCAAGAGAACTTCTCTCTGCTCGATAAAAAAAGGCAAGAATAAATCCATTCTCCAATTACTGCTCTCAAGCTGAAATGTCACAGGGCAGCGGGTAAATTAAGGCTGAATTTCTGAGGTGCTCTTCTTTAATATCCCAGTCACAGATGCCGTACTCCTGAGTTTCTCATTCTCAGATCAATTTGTCGTGGTTGCTCTTTTGGCAATCGCAGAGACAGATTTGGCAGGGAAAGCCTGTTATGTATAAATCACGTGTCAAACCTCCCTTTTTGCCTGTTTTCAGGTCATTCCTGACAGCAACAGCTGTAGAGAGTGATATAAATAGAAACTTGAGACAAAAGAACATGAAGCTTCTCTACTGTAGAGATTAAATAAGCATTTCCATTTGCAACACGCTGGTAGAAGAAACATGGCATTAGCTGTGTGGTAAACTCAGTGGGCCCTTGATATTACTAAATCTACAATAAATTGTTGAAGCAGAAGCCTTATCTGTACACCACAGGTCTGTGAGTAATTCTGCTATAGACTCAAGGCCACTCAAATTTGCTTTTGTTTTTCATTTGAGCTGTAAAGGAGAATAAAGTTCCACTTTTATGTCAACATTTATTTATTGCACTTGTACTTATCTGTTATTTTCTACTGTGTTTTATACTTACAACTCAGATACTACACACATAAGTACATTAAAGAAAGGCTGTGACCTCAGGTATCCAACAATTCAATTGCCCTCCCTGTTAGATACCTAAATCTTTACCTATCGAGTTGTATGATATTCATGTTAGGCAGATAAACAACATTCAGGTTGCAATAAACCAAACAACCTGTGTGTGTGTTTTGCAACTCTAACAAGGCTAGAACTCTCTACCAGTCACTTGGAAACAATGGAGCTTTTCAGATTAGTGGCAAAATGTCTTCAAAATTCAAGAAAGGATTCACATTGTCGTTGCCAAGTATTATTTTAGACCTACCAAACAGTGGCATTTCTAAAATTATTCATGAATGCTATTAAAAAAAATCTGTATTTTTTTTTTTTATATATGTGTTAGGCCATATTTCAGGATGTAGGGATGATGTAGGAAAACGTATCTAAAGAAAAGTTTCACCTAAAATGAGATCTTTGCAAAGTTTCTTTGTTAGATGTAGGCCAAACACTGCATAAAACCCTGGTTTAGGTGCCTTTTTCTGTGTGAATAGTTATTAGATCTTTGTCCATAACCCTAAATGTGCACAAACCCAAATATTTCCCTGGAAATGGCCAGAGGAGAAGACTGGACTAAAAAGGTAGAAAAAGCAGCCAATGTCCTTAGAAAAACTCAAAAACGACACCAGAAATCTTGAAAATCTAATGCTCCATATCACCTTTATATAGGTAAATGTACTGTTTTGTAAATAAATATATAAAATAAATGGATTCAGACTTTTGCACAGTATTATATAAATCTACATGCAAATTAGCTGAAAGACACTAAACAAAAGCACTCAGTGTTTTTATTTTAATTTGTCGTGCTGAAATGGCATTGGAGTTCTGTTGATTAATGAGATGATCAGGGACAGTTCAGCTGTCGATCTCTGGATACACAAAATATTTACTGTCTCTTTACCTCATGAAGAAAACCAGGTTTATTTCCAAGCTTTAAAGCACTGCAGAGACACCTTTAAAATGCTGAAAATATCTCTGAAGTCTTAAAAATTAGGTTTCAGCTGCATACTTACTACTAGCCAAAATAGGTTTTGTTGAGTTTGGAAACAAACCAAGGATTCTAGGATATTTTTTTACAAGTAACTCAGTAACGGTGATCACAATATGTTAGTGCCTTGTTGTTAAAGATGAATGCAACCCTACAATCAATAACCTACCTTACATCATGAGGCTGTCTCTTATAATTTATTTAAAAAAATATGTAAAAACTTTTTTCTCTTGTTATAAAAGATTGTCTATCATCATATAGCAAGACTAAATGCATGGTCTAGAATCATAAATTCAGTTTTACATAAACTATACATATTCTCCTGAGACCCCGAAACAAAAAAAATAATTAGAATTGATAAATATATTAAGATAATTTTAGTATTTTAAATATTAGAAATGTGTTACAGATTAGCTTTCCAAAATGCTTTATTTTGTTTTTCATGTGTGTTCCTTGTAGTAAATATTAAGACTTGTATTAACATTTAGTGTAATGTTTGTTTTTTTTTGTTAAATAAAGAATAACATGTTGATTTGTTTGACACTCCTTTTTTTTTAAAAAAAAAAAGGAATGTGAAAGTCATTTAAGTGCTGTTTTAAAAAAATCTTAAAATCCAAGGTTTCGATAATTAAGGTCAATATCTTCCAGTAAGTCATTCTTTACCACAGTGAAGTTCAAATCAAATTGATGGACAAAGAACATGTATACTTAAATTTATTGTTTTGGGAAATCCATCAGTTATTCATAGACATTCATAGACAGGTCATGAAGGCAACAGACCCAGGAGTGAAACCCAGATATCGGTCTGCCCACTGGAACTCTCCAACTTCTCCTGGAGGATCCCAAGTCATTCTCAGGTCAGAGAGGATACATAATCCCTCCAGTGAGTTCTGGGTCTACCCTGGAGTCTCCTTCCAGTAGTATATTCTGAGAAAATCTCCAGAGGGAGGCGTCCTAATCAGATACTTGAACCACTTCAACTAACTCCTTTCGATATGAAGTAGAAGCGACTCTAGTCTGAGCTCCCCCAACATGAGCTCCTCACCGTATCTTTAAGGCTGAGCCCGACCATCCTACAAATGAAGCTCAATTCAGCCACTTGTATCTGGGATCATGTACTTTCAGTTATGCTCCGTACTTCATGATAGGTGAGGGATGGAACGTAGATAGACCAGTAAATTAAGAGCTTTACCTTTTGGCTCACTACTACAGGCCAAAGCAACACTGTCTTTTCTGCAGATGAGGCCCTGATCCGTTGATCCATCTCCCACTTCATCCTTTCATCACTCATGAACAAGACTTCAAGATACTTGAACTCACAACTTAAGGTCACCCTGAACAGCAGAGAAAATTCCATCTTTTTTCCAGATGAGAACCATGGCTTCAGACGTAGAGGAGCTGACTCCCATCCCAGCCGCTTTACACTCGGCTGCAAACCATGCCAATCAATGCTGAAAGTCATTGCTCAAAGACTCCAACAAAATTACATCATCTGCAAAATGCAGAGACAAGACCCTGAGGTTCCCAAACCAGACACCCTCCTCTCCACGACTGTACTTTGGGATTCTGTCCTTGAACACCATAAACAGGATTACGGAAAACAGGATAAGGAACAGTCCAGGCAAAGTCCAACCCACACTGAGAATGAGCTTGACTTTGTGCCAACGATGTGGACACAGCTCTAGTTTTGGTTATACAGAGACTGGACAGCCCTTTTAAGTAAGCCTGACACCCAATATTCCTGCAACACTCCCACAAAATCCCTCAGGGAACACGGTAATGGGCCTTCTCTAGATCCACAAAACGCATGTTGACTGGAGAACCAAACTCCCATGACCCCCCAGCAATTCCACAATAATGAAGATTTGGTCCACTGTTCCATGGGTAAGATGAAGGCTACACTACTTTTTGGCAAATATATTATCAAATGCTTGAACATTATGTGCAGTGTAGAAAGGCAGTTATCACTTTGCTCCTATGGTGCTCAGAAGATAGCACCTATTTGCTTCCACCTTCCCATTGTAATGGCTCACCCTCCTCTGCCTCATTTCTTGGTAGCAAGTCTTATGTTTAATCAGTTCTGATTAATATTAGTTATTTTCTATTTTGCAAAATCTCTGCTCAGTGAAGTACAGTAAGAAACATGGAAGTCATGCTGTCCACTACAATAGATTTAAAATAAATTTTTAATGTATTTGTACCATGATGGTTCGATACAGACATTTTGCATGGGTAGACATCAGCTACAGGTGACCACCGCTCCCACAGCTGGTTCACATTTAATTTACCTGCATCTTAATAACAGCCCCGACAGAAAAAAAGCAGAGAAGGATACTATTTAAACTCTCTACACTAAACAAAGCGTGATTAGTTCAGAAAAAAAAAAAAAAAAAACACGAATAAGCAACACCTTCCTGTTTAATTCAAATGAGCTGTGTGAAACAAAAAGAAAAAAAAAACTTAGCAGTGCCACTGATAGATGTGTTAATCATTTAAAATGCATCACAGTATAAGTTCTACCTAAGGCTTTTATGTTGTTGTTTTTTTTCTGTTTGTTTGTTTAGTGTTTGCATTGTGGGACTTATTTCTTTGTGCACTTCCTGTGAAGTTACATGCATCCCTGTAAGCGTATGGGTGATTACTTCAAAAAGATGAGGAAATTTTATTAACACCGATGATGGCTCTAGACTGGAAGGCTTCACTGACTAATTATTAAGTGTCCAACTAGAATGGGAACAGGAAATAAATTGTTTTAATATGTTTCATTGCTGCTAAGAAAATGCAGTTGTTGATTTATGGAAGATAAATGGCACTATGATCCTATGATGCTATGGTGATATTTGTGCTATAGATAGATATGAGAGACATCATTTGTCATTTGTTTATTTCTCTTGTATTATATTGGACTGAACTGTGACCCTCGAGATACATAATAATTCAAGACTTAGGTGTATCATTACACCCCAAATATATATATATATATATATATATATATATGTGTGTGTGTGTGTGTGTGTGTNGGGGGGGTAATAATGCATGAAAAAAGACCCTGATAATTCAAAATGAGTGTCCAAGTCCAGTATGAGCCCCACCCCAACAAATACAAGACAAGCAGGAAGTCCTCATCGCTGTAATTTAGGCTTTAAAGAAATTCTATAAACTGTACTTATATATATTTAAAAAAATAGACTAATGTCCATGATGGAGGACAAAATGAATTTTCTGGGTGTAGATATCGTAATATCACAAAGTGTTCATGGGATTAAAAGAAATATTGCAAAAAAAAAATAAAAAAATCCTTTATCATCCTTTGATGTCATCACTTTATAAATTTATTAATGTCATTTGGAGTTCATTTGCGGTCTGCCGTAATGAGGGTGGCTGGACTGTGATTGAAAGTGACAGTTTGGTCTCTCTGCCAAAAATCTAATATTCGCTTCTTTTCCTGCTGTGGTTTTTCATACGCCTGGTGACGGGGAGGGACTATCATCATGACAGAAGCTGAATGATGCATCACATGACCTTCATAACTCAGTGACCCCAGCAACATTTGTTTCACAGCTTGAACAGTACTGTGAGGGCAGAGGACACATGTGGGGTGTGTGTGCGTGTGTGTGTGTGGTCATGTGGGCAGAGGGAAAAGGTTTTCCATTGGTACTGCCAATGCTCTGCATGTGAACCTTTTCCCCCTCCAGCGGCCTTCTGCTCTCTAATTGGAGCATGTTCACAAACTGACTGCATGTGTTTCTTCGTACACATTTTTAATTTTTTTTTTTTTGAGTGAAAGCAATTTACTAATGAAATGTTCTTTGAATGCTGCTTTAATGTGCTACAAATCTCAGTGAAGATACAAACACTGATAGCCACTTTGCTTTGCGCTGTGCTTGGATTTGGTTTCCAGTGTGTATATGTGAGTGTGTGTGTGTGTGTGTTTTCTCCTGATCTCCCCGGGCACAACCTGTCACATTGACTTAATGGATCAATCCACACCTCACAGGTGCACCAGATGGGCATCACTTCGACTTTAAAATTCTAGGCCATCTCTGCCAAAGATGGTTTCTATCTGAAAAGCCCAAAATAACAAAGAAATAAATATACGCTACATAAAAAGGCAACGTTGATGCAATACGCACCTACTCAGAAATAATGAAAGAGTGACTCGCAGAGAGAGTGAACTGGCCTAGAAACACTTATCTGCATTCCAGTTGAGGAGAGATTTCTTCTCTGTATGTATAGCCAAATAAGATGATGTACTACATCTTCACTGCCAATTTTAAACTGATAAATTCATTTCATGCACTTGTTGATGTTTTTAATTATGGATGCATGATATCTATTTTAACTCTAGCATTTGCATTGAGTGTATATCCTCGGTAAATCTCTTTAGGATAGCTGATGTAATTAGAGCTCACATATATTACAGCTCATGAATTAACCACTAATTGGGGTACATAGTAACTTTGAGGCTGTACGTTGATCTGGTGGTTAGCACTTTTGCATCACAGAAATGGGATTGCAGGTTCTAATCACCTCAACGCTGTTTACAAACTGTCTTCTTGCAAGCATATTTTCTTTTCTGTGGACTCCAAAGTAAAGCTACACTGTACAAAAACATAAATGCAACACTTTTGTTTTTGCTCCCACCTTTGGTGTACACAATAGGCCTTTTTCTCTCAAACAATGTTCATAAATTTGTGTAAAGCTGTGTTGTTGAGCACTTCTCTTTTTGCAAGATAATCCATCCACCTCACAGGAGTGGCATATCAAGATGCTGATTAGACAGAATGATTACTGCACTGGCATGCCTTAGACTGGCCACAATAAAAGACCACTCTAAAGTATGTAATTTTCATCTCATGCGCAGAGTAGGTGATGGGAATGACTCTCAGCCACTACCAAGTTCCAGCTCAGTAACTGGAAAATTGACTGAGCTATAGCTATTTTTGTGTTTGCTAATGTCAATTAGCTTTGGAAGCTATCTTAAATTGGATTGACTCCTGTGAATTAATTATTTATTGAAGTACTTGATTGTCTGGATCTTTTAAATTATTTTGCTTAAGGTCATCTTCTTTGTCACTGTACCCCCAACATTAGATTATGGGTTTTGATTTTAATGTCATATCATTTGCTATCAAAGGACATTTGTACTTGTGGATTTGAATGTGCCATGGCCAGGATGATGGTATGTTCAATTTAGATTAAGTTTTGTAAATATGTGTGACATTGAGGCTGAAGCTAATTGAGTTATCGAGGTTACTGTGTACTGATCTTGGGCTGTAGAATGAATAACTATCTCCTGTTTCTTTAAAAATGTTGTCACAACTTTGTCAGACTTTTTGCACTCTGTATGAACGCGTGCCCATTGCTAGTAATTTGTAAGAAATCACCAAAAAAGTCAAAAAAGAAATTGTTGCTTTGTTTAAATTCTTGAGTCAAACGATCTTGACCAATCTGTTAATGCTCCGGATATGTGTTGGGGGTTGGTTTTAGCTACTTCCACATCAAATTTTAGTACAATACCTATAAGATTGACTGAATGATCGTCATAGTTTTAGGCTGACTCTAATCCATTGCAGATGTTAATTCAATTAGTCATATCTGCAAGTTTCAATAAAATGTATCCAGTGGTTTATGAGATATTTTGGTAATGCACACACTCAAAGACGGGCAAAAACATTGTTATCCACCTTCATGTTTTGGTGGTGGGTGTCAAAAACATTACTTTGTGTAAAAATGTAGCATCTGTCAAGTCCAGTATAAAATAAGATGGTTGTTCAAAACTGAAACTTTTATATCAGAGTTGTTGTGTCTGGTTTCCTGCTGATGGTCACTGCAAAAAAACAAACAAACAAAAAAACATTTGTTTTTCCAGCAGTGATATTTAATACTTTTGGAACACACTGGGAATATAAACACTCACACTGACAGCAGAGCAACAGAAGAAATTGATTTTATTGTTGCGAAGTGGATGATCTGCTGGAAAGCCATGTGCCTGAATTCCAAAACCCCCAGTGTTCAATTTCTAAAAATTATTAGTTGAAGTCACAGTGATTTTGACCCTCTGAGAAAGCATACCAATTCAGCACAAACCACATTTGTCTACATCATAATTCTCCTCTTCAATTTACAAGTAGGAAACATGTTTGTACTGAAGTCTTTTAGGAAAAATAATACACTATGCATTTTTTTTCTACAAATGTTGAATGACATGCTGAGGGATACTATAATGGCTTTTCAGCCTTCAAAGATCCTTTCAAATGTTAAGTAGGTTCATTTTTTTCAGTGGGATTTCTTAGTATATAAATTTAGAGCATGAATGCTGATCTCATCAGATACAAGGGTAGACTGCCACTGACACACAGGGAATTGGATCTTCCAGCAGAGCTGGGGGCTCCATGTGCTTGGCTGCACCTCTCTGACATCACCCATCACTCTTGTAGCTGGAGACCTCCCCTGCTTGTCATCCTCTTCCTCTTTCTAAAGGATCTGGCAGAGCTTTGAAAGCTCAGGTTTACCCCGGGGACAGCTCACCCTGCTGGGCAGAAATGACTGCATGTGAGTCAGTGTCCGGTTCAGTACAGCCAAAAACCTTTCCTCATTTTAGCTAAGAAGCACCTCGGAAAGGATTTTTCGAACCTTCAGTTGTGTAGGTTAGGAAAAAAAAAATAAGATGACAGCAAACTTAAATGGTGCTGACCAATAACTACATCTGATCTTCTTTTCTCCTTTAAATTCAAAGCCATTAAAGAATGGCTTTGAATTTCAAGGAGATTTTTTTTTATCTTTACAGTCACTCCACTCCTTTTATCAGTTACTTTTTTCATTGTTGTAATTTTATTACGGCCCCATTCTTTCCACACATAATTCCCTTTTTAATTTAAATTGCTCTTCTCCCTCTTGTCTAACTTTCTCAAAATGTGTGGTAATTCGTTTTTTTTTTTTTTCTCTCTTTTTTAGGCTGTGAATTGTGAAGCTCACGCTGTGCTGAACAGCAGTGCAATTGGAGGGAGAAATAAAAATAGCTTGGCATGTCAGCAGGGGTTTATGATGGCCTCTTTTTCCTCTGAGAACTCATATTAAGTCCTACTCACATCTCATACAATAGACCAATGAAGCAATGCTTGCCATGCTAGTTCAGGCTGACAGCTTGAGACGCACCACATAAAGCTTTCCGAACATCACAAAGTGGACTTTTCCCTGTGTTGGTGTTTGCAAAAGTAATTAATTATGTTAAAGTCAATTACCATGGGTCATATGTTTAAAAGACTGGGCAACCTTTAGAATAAAAGAGGGCATACTCACAAAACTGAAGATGCACAGAAATAGCCACATAAAATCATGCTGTAGAGTGCATTTTACTGTTTAATTTAGCTTTTATTTATTTAATTTTACTAAGTCAGTTTCAGTGCTGGTTGTGATACCTGCCATAGAATCCATACTTTTTGTTTTGACCTCCAGAACCATGAACTCCAGTGCCAAATGAGAGCTCGTGCTTCTTGAGTATCAACTTTCTGCTGATTCAAAGCAGAGAACCACTTTCTGTAGACTGGAGGTCAGTTACCAACCAGACCAATTAGGATGTGTTGTTTTAAATCCAGGGTCAATGTTTCTTTGTGCCTAATTAATTAAAAAAGAATCAATAAAAGCTAAACACCGATGTGAAGTTAAAATAGCAGTGGAAAAATATCATCTTATTGTCATGTTCCTCTTCATATTCTTTCATGTTTTTAAATAAAGGTGTGTTTTGAATAATGACCAAAGAACCATAATTAATTTGTGTTTCCACTTTACTTTAGAAACATTGTTGCAGGAATTGCAAAATTGTCCTTGAAAGTACAGAAATTGGAAAAGGTGTTTATAATTTGTAACTGTTCAAACCCTGCTTATGATCTACACTACACATGTGCATCTAACAGCATGTGGGCCAGGAAGTCAACGGAAAAAAAAAGGTGCTTTAATTTTGAAAATGAGTGGACCTTTACCTGCATAGTTGGGAGTCTCTCCACTGAAAGTTTGTGGGAGATTTGAGTTACTGTCATGTCAGCACATTGTAAAAACCAAAAACTGATATAGAATGTCAAGTTTTTATTTATGGATTGTCTAAAAATTTATTTATGGAAGTTGGTGACAAAGCAGTGTGCCTAATTTGTGGAGAACAGAATGTTGTTTTTAGGGATAGTAAATCAGTGTGTGTGTGTTTAGGTGGGTGGATTTTCTAGATTTGGATTTTTTGAGAAGATAGAAAATGTTCAGATTCACCATCATTGACAATTACCTGGTGGTTGTTCTGAATATCTACCTTAAATATGAAATATAGCTTCAGTGCAAAAAATAAATAAATAAAAAAGTTTTCTCTGAATGGGGAAAAGTAAATGCAAACAAGAGCTAATTTCTAATTTTGATGTTGGTGTTTGAAATACTGCAAAACAAGCACAATGTTTTTGCTAATTGGTTTTTTAGAATGATCTATATATAAAACAAAAAACTTCCATTTTGCCCTATTTATTCCACATGGGCGATTCCACTTTCAATTCAAGCTCAGATCCTCTACCAGAGGCCTGGGCGTTTGAGGGTTCTACGCAGTATCTTACCTGTTCATAAGACTGCGCTCTTCTGGACAGAGATCTCTGAGGTTGTTCCTGGGATCTGTTGGAGCCACTCATCCAGTTTGGGGGTCACAGTCCCGAGTGCTCCAATGACTACTGATACCACTGAAACCTTGAATTTCCACAACCTCTCTATTTCCTCTTTCAGCCCTTGGTATTTCTCAAGTTTCTCATGCTCCTTCTTCCTGATGTTACAGTCGCTTGGGACTGCTACATCTATCACCACTGCTTTCTTCTGTATCTTATCTATCACCACAATGTCCAGTTGGTTAGCCATCACCTGTTTGTTAGTCTGTATCTGGAAGTCCCACAGTGTCTTACCCCAGCCATTCTCCACCACCTTATGTGGAGTTTCCTACTTTGACTGTGGGACTTCCAGTCCGTTCTTACCATTCAGCTGGCTCTTCAGGACCTGCCTTACTCTCTGTAGGTATTTGATTGTGGCTGACTTCCTTGCGGCCTCATCCTGGTTGTCATTTGTCTGCAGTATACCGAGGTACTTGTAGTTGTCCTGGACATCTGCATTGTTGCCTTCATGTAGTTCAATCCCTTCAGTTGTGATTACCTTGCCTCTCTTGGACACCATTTGGCTGCATTTATCAAGTCCGAATGACATACCAATGTCCTTGCTATATATCCTAGTGAGGCAGATCAGTGAGTCAATGTCCCACTCACTTCTGGCATACAGCTTGATGTCATCCATGTAGAGGAGGTGACTGATGACTGTTCCACTTTGGAACTGGTATCCATAGCCACTCTTTGCAATCATCTGGCTGAGGGGGTTCAGGCTCATGCAGAACAGGAGTGGGGACAAAGCATCACTTTGGTATATGCCACATTTGATGCTGACTTGTGCAACTGGCTTTGAATTGACTTCTAGCGTTGTATTCCACATTCCCATTGAGTTCTCAATGAAGGCTCTTAGTGTTGTGTTGATGTTATACAGTTTCAACCACTCCAGTATCTATGTGTGGGGCATTGAGTCATAGGCTTTTCTGTAGTCAATTCAGGCAGTGCACAGGTTTGTGTGTCTGGTCTTACAGTCTCGGGCTACAGTTCTGTCGACTAGTAGCTGGTGTTGGTGCCAATTACCTTTTGTGCCTCGCTCATGTATTGACCCATGTGCTTATTCATCTTAGCTTGTGATGCATGATAGGAGCTTCCATGTCGTACAGAGGCAGGTGATTGGCAGATAGTTGGAAGGAATTTCCCTTTTCTGGGGGTCATTCATGATCAGGACTATCCTACCTTGGGTCAACCACTCAGGGTGGGTCCCTTTCATCAGTAGCTGGTTCATTTGTCCTGCTAGGTGCTCATAGAGAGCAGTCAGTTTCTTCAGCCAGTAGGTGTGGATCATGTCAGGCCCTGTTGCAGTCCAGCTTAAAAAAATTAAGGGAACACTCAAATAACACAACCTAGATCTGAATGAATGAAATATTCTCATTGAATACTTTGTTCTGTACAAAGTTGAATGCACTGACAAGAAAATCACACAAAAATAATCAATGGAAATCAAATGTATTAACAAATGGAGGCCTGGATTTGGACTCACGCACAAAATTAAAGTGGAAAAACACACTACAGGCTGATTCAACTTTGACTCAATGTCCTTAAAACACTTCAAAATGAGGCTCAGTATTGTGTGTGGCTTCCATGTGCCTGTATGACCTCCCTACAACGCCTGGGAATGCTCCCGATGAGGTGGCAGATGGTCTCCTGAGGGATCTCCTCCCAGACCTGGACTAAAGTATCCACCAACTCCTGGACAGTCATGTGACGTGTAACATGACGTTGGTAGATGGAGCGAGACATGATGTTCCAGATGTGCTCAATCGGATTCAGGTCTGGGGAATTAGCGGGCCAGTTCATAGCTTCATCTTGTAGGTAATGTTGACACACTCCAGCCACATGAGGTCTAGCATTGTCCTGCATGAGGAGGAACCCAGGGCCAACCACACCAGCATATGGTCTCACAAGGGGTCTGAAGATCTCATCTCGGTACCTAATGGGAGTCATGCTACCTCTGGCGAGCACATGGAGGGCTGTGCGGACCTCCAAAGAAATGCCACCCCACACCATTACTGACCCACTGCCAAACCGGTCATGTTGAAGGATGTTGCAGGCAGCAGATCACTCTCCACAGCCTCTCCAGACTCTGTCACGTCTGTCACATGTGCTCAGTGTGAACCTGGTTTTATCTGTGAAGAGCACAGGGTTCCAGTGGTGAATTTGCCAACACTGGTGTTCTCTGGCAAATGCCAAACGTCCTGCACGGTGTCGGGCTGTGAGCACAACCCCCATCTGTGGACGTCGGGCCCTCATACCATCCTCATGGAGTCGGTTTCCAACAGTTTGTGTAGACACATGCACATTTGTGGCCTGCTGGAGGTCATTTTGCAGGGCTCTGGCAGTGCTCCTCCTGTTCCTCCTTGCACAAAGGTGGAGGTAGCGGTCCTGCTGCTGGGTTGTTGCCCTCCTACTGCCTCCTCCACGTCTCCTGGTGTACTGGCCTGTCTCCTGTTAGTGCCTCCAGCCTTTGGACACTAGAGATTTAGAGATAGCATTTATTGTCATCGAACAGAATTCAACGAAATTTCCACCGCAGCTCCCGTGCAAGAGGTCAAATATATACAGTATAAATAAGCAAACACACAATAATAATAATATCAATATATACAACTAAATTAACTAAAGGCACTCAACAATACCAAAGAAGTAGCAGCAGGTCCAATTATGGCAAAGTACAGATAATGTAACAGTGCAAAGTGCAGAACAATATGGCTGTGTGGTGGTGGAGAATATGTATGTGTGACTGCGAGGTTATGATATATGTTGGAGGGGGGGACGACAGGGAGTAATGGCTCTGACGGCTGTGGGGAAGAAACTGTTTCTCAATCTATTTGTTGTAGTCCGTATATTTCTGTACCGCTTGCCCGATGGCAGCGGCACGAACAGTCTGTGACCCGGGTGGCTGGAATCCATCGCTATGGATCCAGCTCACTACGCTGACAGACACAACAAACCTTCTTGCCAAAACATCAGCCAGAAAGCATAGGTACTGAGAAGTGGTCTGTGGTCCCTGCAGAACCACTTCTTTATTGAGTGTGTCTTGCTAATTGCCAATAATTTCCATCTGTTGTCTATTCCAGTTGTACAACAGCATGTGAAATTGATTGCCAATCAGTGTTGCTTCCTAAGTGGACAGTTTGCTTTCACAGAAGTTTGATTCACTTGGAGTTATATTGTGTTGTTTAAGTGTTCCATTTATTTTTTGAGCAGTGTATATATATATATGTGTGTGTGTGTGTGTGTGTGTATATAAAATCTATATTTGGCAGAATTAAGTTTAGCCTGTTGGTCCGGCCCTCCACAACAGCACTTCCATATGTATATAAAAAATAGCCTACTTCTGATACAGACTGATTATATAAAAACACAAGTTGTAGAGAATACCAACTCTAATCTGAAAAAAAAAAACAACGTCACACGTTTTAATTTTCTACAAATAATTCCCAGTTAATTAGGGGAGGTTCAAATATTTATTAGAAGAGAAAATTGCAATAAAATAAAGACATGTCTATGTCACAAGAAGACCAACAAACAAACATACAAAAAATGCCTTAGTATCAAAGGAGCTGGTTGCGAGCCCAGAAGCAAAGCTGCAGCATCTCACACTTTGACTACGGACTGCTAGCATTCTGTTCTGGTTCTTAGCAAATCTGTACAACATTTGCTTATCTCATCATAAATCTATCATTTGTTATGATAGACAATGAGCAATGTGATTGGTTTGACAAGATGTTCATTGAAGTGAATGGTTTAAAAATAACATTGTGCTCACATAATTGCAGACTTGAAATATGATGCCATATGGGGTAGGGCCTTTAATGTTAAACCTGATCCACATAAATTATAAGACATTGTAGAACCTCCCACAGATTTATGATTCTTTCTAGATGCAGCGGAGCACCTAGAGAACCCAAGGATTTTTCTTTTTTTCTTTTTTGTATTTTTTATGTGATTTAGGCAGGGCTTTGTAATTTGGCACTGGCAACTGACAGAAAAGAGTTTGTTGGAAGGTCAGTACCAACTCTTCAGTCTGATGCCATGTTCATTTTAACACATCCTACAGTGAACATGAAAAACTGTCATATGTAACCTTTTTTGTGCAAATATTTTAAACTTGAAAGCCCTGGTCATAAGCACCTTGTAATGTTATGTGCAGAATTATCAGGAATCCAGGATATACACTTAATACTTATGACTAACACTTGTACATTGTACTTTAGAACTCATGGAAAGATTTTCATATTAATAATGAGATTAATAAAGGTTCGGGTGATTATTACTTCATTAAAATAAAACTAAACATTATGTTGCTGACTTATTGCTTAAAATATATAAAGGCCAAGCAGTCCTTTAAGGAATGCTAATCGCCTCCCCGCCTTTCATGTCAGAAATTCAAACTAAGATAGACACGTGCACTTATTATAGCCTTTATACTCAACTGCAATTGCTGATCCTCAGGTGCAACCTAATTCACAACAACTGAATATGTTGAATTGTGGTCACAAACAGCTCTTTTTCCTCTTTTTCCTCTTTAAGGCTAATAGACATGAAATGAATCCACAGTGAAAGCGCTTCCATAAGAATGAGGCATTGCATTTAACAAAAAGAAGTTCTCATTCAGGGTTTAGAAAAGCCGGAAGGTGGAGCTTCAAACATCCTGTTAGCTGCATGAAAACATGCTTTTCCAGGATTATGAACTAAAACGTCCCCCCCCTTCTCTCATGAAACACAGAAAAAATATAACATTTTGAACATGAATCAATCCAGGAACACTTTAAAAGTTTGTCTGTGACACAACTAATTTAAATAAAATTAAATAGTTTTTTCTCCTTATAGGCTCAGACAGTTTCCTGTTATAAATCTGTCATATTTTCTTCTAAGATGTAAGGCATATATATCAAGCCTTGATAGGTGGTTTTAGTCTTCTGCAACATTATACCTCACTGTTATTTTCTTTAACATGTAAAAAGTTGTGAGTTTTTAGATAAAATCCTTGGAAACTGTATGATCGGGTATTTACACTAAAGGCCAAATTTATGTATCTCCTTTTTCAGGCTTTGGGAAAAAGGTGTAAAATACTGCATTCAATTTTCTATGTAATGTGCAGTATGGCAAATTGGCTAACTGTTCACTTAGAGGGATAGTTTAGTCATTTTTAAAGTTTTTTTTTTTTTTTTTTCCTAATTGTTGTCAATACTTAGTATCTTATCAGCCATGACATAAGTCAGAGCATGTAGTATGGAGAAAGAGGCAAAAGTCTTTGTCCATGCTAGGCTAATTTGTAACTTTTTTTTAGGCTTATAAAACAACTCCTTCTTAGAAACAACACACTGGTGTGAAAAACTGCAACATTAGCTAACATTAAAATTTGTACACTTTTGCGTGACATTTGTTTAGTTTGTCATCATTTTCTCAACCGAACAACATTCGTGTCGCCATGCAAATGTATGTGCACTGAGCGTAGATAGACCAATATAGGCTGATGGTGCTGATCTCACTGTTGAAGTTGCTGAATGCATCAGCCTGCTGGGAGCTGAGTAAACTTTTGGACCGACTACACACAATGATCAGGCAGACTGATACATTCACAGTCTCAGTACCATCAGCATCAACACAGTTTATCTATGCTCCGCACACATACATTTGCATTGTAACACGGACATTGTTTGGTTGAGAAAACAGTGACAATATAAAGCAATGCTGCCATGTAAAAGTGTAGAGATATTTTTTATTAACAAATGTAGGGTTCTTTCACACCAGTAAGTTGTGTTTGAGAAAAAAGTTTGTTTGATAAACATGAAAAATTACTTAAAATGGCACTTATTTGGCTAGCCATTAGCCCAGGCTGGTTTAACACTTTTGCCTTTTTCTCCATACTTTGTGCTCTACAACTGATGTCACAGCTGATAAGTATTAACTATTGTACTATTTGAAATAATAGGATGTCAAAAATGACTTGAGTATCCCTTTAAAGCTACTCATTGCAAAGTATCAAGTCAAACTTAAAAAAGGTTTCTCTGGACTACATCAAATACTGCGTGTTTAATTCTGCTAGCATCAGCAATAACTTTTTATTGAAAATATTTGATCTCTTTGAAGTTGCACTTTAAAAGAAAGATTTGATATTTTGGTTAAATGCATAGTTGTTGGGTGATGATTAAAAGAGCCTGTTGAATCTGTTCATTGCTGTAGAAAACGCAGAACAGTTGATGGACTCCTGGAAGAGGACAGCATGCAGGGTGGTCTAATGACTGCTTGTTATCATAACACACCAGAACAAGATGGAATAAACTGAGCAATAATTAACTTGTGTCTTTGTCTTGTTTTGTAAGTTGCTGACACTGAGGAATCATTTTAAGAAAGCCAACCCGTTTCACATATAGGTTGTGATGTCCTCATGAAGTTCTGTGTAAAACAAGGAGAAAAAGAAAGAAAAAGGACAACATGCCCCAGATTTTGCTGAGGTTTTTAAGCAACCTTGACCATCTTCAGGGAAATACAAATGTAGTGGTATAGAAGTATAGTAATTCCACAAATAGTTTCCAGGTGAGGAGTTCCGGTTCTGAGGGTGGGCGTGGTGTATATAAGGTAGCTGAACGCTCATTCAGGATGTGTCGTCTTTGTTTTCCCACTGTGTGGTTTGCGTCCGGTGGACTCTGGCAGCGGAAAGCAACAAATCGCTGGCTGGTGGTAGGTTTTCTCCCTCCCTGCACTTTAGCCGATCGTGGTCAGAAAATCTCAATTAAAGTGTGATTATAGGTAAAAACGCCTCAGCGCTACCCTCCTCTTCCTCGGTCTGCGAGTGTGTGTGTGTGTGCGCATGT
>NC_051444.1:26322982-26422048 GCF_001649575.2 Kryptolebias marmoratus
GGTGTCCTTCTTAAAAGGACTAATTCGTTTTAAAATGAACATTTTTTTAGGAGAATTTAATAAAACTTCTTTTATAATTGTGAACTGCCTCAGATGTTTTAAATCTTCGCACAACTGAACCTGTGTGCCTCAGACAGGAGGTAATATTCTCTGGGTGAAATTCCCAGAGTGGCGTTGTTGAGCAACCTATTGGAACTAAAATCCCATAAAATCCAAACTTCCGTCTAGTGACGCCACACAAATGAGACGGGCAATTAAAATCAAAACGTTGCATTTTGTTGCAACTCAATGCAGTTCAGTTTTGATCGTTCAATCGGCAAAAGACAAAGTTCTTACCTCTTTTTCTGCATCCTGAGTGAAAAGACGGTGGTTTTAATTAGAATAGCCAGACAGACTGGAAACAAAGAGCCGCACATTCATTTCTTTGTCAGCTAAACTCTTAGTGATTGACAGTGTCTAACAGAACGACGTTCCACATCATCCTCTGCTTGTCCTGACACATCAATCTCATAATTATGTGCAGAGACAGAGCGAGTGATGAGTGGTGACTCATTTCAAAACAACAGACAACTTGAAGTCAGTCAGCTAAGTAACTAGCATGTAGGTAAGTATACCAAATGTAATAGGTTATTGTGTGCCACAGCACCCTGGAACATAGTGTCCCAAAAACTAATTAGGTGTTGTATTTAGTGTAGAAGCTTTTTAGACAGATGAGTTAAAAAAAAAAAAACTGAGTATAATCTGAAATTCTTTCATGAATAATTGCTTTAACTAGAGGCACTTTTCACATTTTCTAAAAATGAAAAAAAAAGGAAGTGGATGATATGAATAATTACTTGTGAAATTATGGTTACTTTTGGTTGAGAGGCTGATTCTTATGAACAATCCGTTGTTTGTGCTTCTACAAACTAAACATGGACAATACTAATTGGAATAAAAGGAAATTTGCAACCAATGGTATTTTTATCAGTGAAAGGATGGTGGGGAACTAAAGACTTTCCTTCTTTCTCTTGACTTCTAACATGTCCAACGCATACAGGAACATACATGAAAATGTGTGTGTCAGATTCAAAAACTGAAGAGAACAAGGTTATGACTGAGTAAGATGACATCTATGCTCTTTTCAAATCCAGCATCTGGCTTACATTAAGAATTGACTGGAATGCTCCACCATCTCAACACAGCCACCTCAGATCATTCACACAGTGACCACAACAGCATCACACAGGCAGTAATATTAAACATATGCAGCCATATAAACAGCTACAGATCTATCTACTGTGGAAAGCTGTAAAGTATACCAAAATTCAGAGATTTTTTGTATAAAAACATCCTGCATCACCCTGCCTTGAGAAGACAACTAACTTAAAATGGTGACATACATACATAAAAAAACTATAGATATATCAAGAAATTAAAAAACAGAAAAAAATGTCTTTTTAATGTTTACTTGTTTGCAGTCAATCCACCTTCCCCTATTGACCCAACACCACCAACAAACCTAGCTAGAAGAAAATCCTAAAAAATTCTCATTATCTTCTGCTCACATGTAACCAAGTTAATGTTTTGCTGACATCATATTTATCTTTATTAAAACATTTTACCCACTAAACTGTAGCCCTTTAATAGCACCCATAATGATGCCAGTAAGACTAAATGGTCGCCCAGATCACTTCATATTAAACATCCAAATATTTTAGTTTTTTTCTAGCATCAGTTTCAGCTTGTATCAGCAGAGATAGGTTAAATTAGAATGGGATCTGTGTTTGAACAGATTGCTATATGATAGCAGCAAATTAACAACAGATCAAAAAAAAAAGCAGACGGGCCATTTTCCAATTCAGTTCTTCACAATCAGACTTTCTTCAGCAACATAAGGAGTCTTACACTGCTGGATAGTATATCTGTTAGTTCAAAGCACTTCTAAGCCAGTTTTAAATTATAAAGTGGGGGATTTGTGCCATTGTTAAACAGTTTTTTTAGGGGGTTAGGAGCCATAAACTCAGAAAAGGAAAAAGCAGCAGTTGCTAAAAAGGAAACTGGATGCTTGATTCCATGCCATGCTATGTGAGGAAGATCAAGGCACTACAGATTGAGCCTTATATTTCCCTCATGTGCTTATTTGTGTAGTATTGAGACTAAAAAGTACAAAGTATAAAAATGCGATAGAACCTACTGCATTAGTGTTTGTTGTATTTACCATTTATTTTACCAGGTAAATTCCACTGAGATCACAAGATTTCATTTTTCAAGGGAGTTATAAGTTTGTTATTAAAAAAATAAGTGTAAAAACCTTTTCTAAAACCTAGATAAGGTTAAAATGGAACTAAAAACTGGGAGAACATTCAGCATGGAGGTTTTCTAAAGCTGTGAACAACTATGAAAATCCAGCAAAACCTTTGCAAGTAAGAAGCCTCTAGGAGACCTTTATCACACATTTTAAACAATCTTAAATGTGTGATGTTATAAATAGCTATCATCCAGTGCATATACATTTTCACAAACATATGTATCTCAGATTAATTAACATTTATTAATTTAATCTAATGTATTATAACTGACACACGCACTGTCCAAATAGGGATGCACATCTATTGTTGTTGTCATGGATATGTCTCACTTAAACCATTATGAGCAATCTTTTTTTTTTTCAGGTTTTTATCTTCATGGCTGAATGAATCCTGTTGCTTTAAGTTACGGATGAAACCAGAAATAGACTAAAAACAGCTGAACTGTAATAGCTTCTTACTAAATACAGTGCGCTGAAAAATAACCCAGGCAGAAATGACTGAAGCGTGGATGGAGGCTGACATTTCTAAGACTCAAAGATCTGGAACAACAAGGTCCCCAAATGTCAGGATCCCCTCAGAGAGCTGCATATTCAGCACCTTGGACAGTGGTCAATGACCAGAGCCTCATTAAATGCAACTAAGACATGCAATTATATTTTTCTTCTTCTTCTTTAAATATAAATCAGATCTTGACATTCACATGCCAGCTGCTGTAGCATCTAAATGTTATTTTTAATGCTCTAGAGCTGATAGAGATTTATGCTTGCACAGATCATTTAGTGGATGCTCTAGGCTGGGATCTGATAAATGTCTGTTCATCCTAATTTCATACATTTTGTGTCTTGCTATCTATTTTCAATGTAAAAATTTGAATTAAATCTTTTTTTTTTTCCTGATTTGTTAACCTAGGCACTCTGAATAAACCAGCTTTTTTTCACATTCAGTCCACCACCCTATTTTCACTAACCAACAATGGCAGCTAATACTCTCTTGGCCTGCTAACAAGCATCCCCATCACTCTCTCCTTGTAAACCTCTGAAACCCTGATCCATTAGCAGTGACCCTGCCTACAGAACTCCCTGTGTTTTGAAGGACAAGAGGCAGAGTCCAGAGCCTCACAGCCCAAAGCCTGGATTAGTTACTAATCCTTGGAGGTATTTCTCTCTTCCCTGCTTTTCAGGAATCTGCTTTCTGCCTCACTTAAACTTTCAAGTGCAGAGAGTGGCAAAGAGAAATGAGAAAGTTGTCAAATAAAAGGACACAAGCTTAAAATCACTAAATAGAAAAACCTGATAAGTCCAAAGTAAATATGTGGTGTAACCTTTCTCCTGTGGCAATTTGAAAAAAGTGTCCAGTACATTTTTTTTTCTGTTTTTGTAGAGAATTAATTTTACTGCCCTAAACTTTCCATGTTACTGTTATTAGCTTCAGTTATTCAGAAGTTATGTTTTGTGTGTTGCATAATTCATTTTAGCATTAATGCAAGTGCACATCAGTGCTTTTTCTCCATTTTGACTGTAGCATCCAACACAGCTCTCATGTTACCATGACCATTAATGACCAGTGCCTCAGTTGGCATAGGTTAGAGTTGCACATTTGTAGTCTGTGACCGGCATGATATGTATCTCAATACACCACAAACAGTCCAAATAATTAAAGATACATGAGCATCAAAAACCAATATGATATGATACAGTACAATACAAATCAGTACAGATCCTAGTTATTACACAATTCAGCCTTTAATCACAGTTTATTTAGGCACTAATAACGATATGATGCAGTCTTTAATCTTTATGCAGTGTGATTCAATATGAGTTTGATTTAACACATTGAGATTTAATGCAATACGACACAATGAAACAAAAAGATGAACCTAAGTCAGTTTTGACAATATCTATTAATACTTAATTAAAAAAAACTAAAACAGTGCAGCTTAAAAACTGGTCTTATTTAAAATTACAAAACACTTTTAAAAATTCCTATTCACAATAAAGAAATTCTGAACAAAAATGAGGCCTCGTAGAAAACGAATAAAACAGCCTGCAGCAGATATGTTTAACACTTTTCCAGTTACTCAGAGAAAGAAGCAAAAGGTATTTTCTGCAGTAAATAGATGAAAAAAAAACACAAATCTACCTTTTCTTACTGGAATCTCAGTTGATCCTCTTGATCAGGATGAAGCACACTTTCAAAGTTTGTAGCTGTTTTTTTACCGGCGTTGCTACAGTTCTATTCTGGGACAGTAGGTGTCGCTAATGAAAAAAACAAGGTAAGTAAACAGCAGGAAATGTGACCAGAGGACGAGCTGTACCCTAAAAAAGTGATGATAGGACATGTGTTCTTCATACCCAAACATAATTACACTTTTATTTATTTATTTTTACTTTTTTGCTTTTTGTAATAGTTACAATAACTGTACCATTCCAGCAAAACAACAAGAATACTCTACTAAAGCTACTTTTGTCCCTTTATTTTTAAGCTTGGGTGAGGTCATGCATGACATCATCATAATAATGAATGTCACCACACGTGCAGTTACTACTGCAGCCACTAGAGATTGCGTCATCTTCATATGTAATTATAGGTTTTTATTCTTTGTATGTACAAACCACCCAAAGGGTCTTCTTTTTTCTTTATCTTTTTTATTAGCACCACATGAGCTGTGATTGACAGCCTTTGATGAGAGCAAAATGATAACTATCATCATCACGTAACCATCTCACTAATTACCGTGTCATGATCACTGCCATCAAGGAATTCAATGCTGAGCCCTCATTTGCAGAGGGTGAAATATTCATGCTCCTCTGGTGGAAGTTGAGCAGTCTGAATTTTAAAATGATTACACTCCAAAATCTCTGGAGGGGCAAGTCAAGGAGGAACAGTTTTAATCAGTTATTCACATCTTCATTTTTTTTTTTACTAAATATTGTAAATGATAAAAATTGGGCACAAACTCAAAAATATTTGCATGGAAACCATTTGATTTCACATATCTGGTCAAAATAAATGACACCTCTGCTTGCAGTAAAGTATGGCAATCAAGCAATTGTCAGGGCTAAAGTTATTTGTTTGTTTGTAGGTCTTCTTCTGTTTGCCCCATCCTCTGTTTCCCCAGTAGAGTAGTTTGGATTATACTGAGCAGAGGCAGTAGAATTAGTGTTGGATCGCTGCGTTGCATATGCTCCCCAAGGAGCAGTGGTCTTGAAGAAAGGATGTGTGTGTGAAGAGAAAAAGGCATAAGAGAAAGGTTTAGTGAGGGAGCAGATGGCTGAGTTACTCAATGTTCAAACATCCCTGGGCAGTAGTGGGGTGCACATTGTTGAGTCCTCGCTTGTAATAACTGCAGTCACATTTCTCACAGCCACATTTCATGCTTTAGTGGGTGGATAGTGCATATTAGGCTTGTGTGTAGTGTTAGATCTTCAGTGATAGAGTAGATCTAGGAGAGTGTGATCTCAATCACATGGCAGATGGAGATTTATTTAAAGAAAGCATCAACCCAAGGCTTTGCAAGGACATTTACATGCATTGGGAAAGCTATACCAGATTAGCTTATATTCTACATTGTGCTAAAAAGTGGAGATATGTAAGAGGGAAAAAAAGTTACTAACTGTTAGTTTCTTCTAAAAAGGAGGTCACTGAGTATGTGCCTGAAGCTGCAATACCACTATCTTCTATCATTACTTTCATGTAACATGAGGCTGACTGTGGCATCAGCTTTATTCACACCTTATAATCATTGTGCTGGTGGTCATTTTACAAAATAGCATGACTGATTGCTAAATAGACACTGAATCATGCAATGACTCTTTCCAGTGAAACTGTATGTTCTTAGCTCAAACTTGAGACTTATAATAGCATTTCAAGTGTCCATCAACAGCTTCATCACTCTCTACAAATATGCTCACAGGCCCATAGAAAACGACGATGATGAGGCCAAATGCAGAGCAATTTACAAACTGATGGGTGGCTGCATTGGCTTTTTAAAACTCAGTTGATGAAAGGAAGCAGGATCCCAGTAAGTCAATATCTCGCATTAGTTATGTCCTACTGTAGGTTAAAGTGTACAAACAAAACAGGCAAGATCCATCTGTGAGCTATACCAATGTTACTCTCTTACAGGTCACAGAGATAATAGGCGACATTAGGTACAAGACAGGGCGCACAATGAAAAGTTTGCCACTCTGTAACATAGCCAATATCAAGAGACAGATTCACATTTACAGCCACACTTAAGGCCAACATAAAATCATCTGTTAAAGTAACATAATGGAACTTGTGTCAGATGAGTAAGAGGTGAGGTTAACTTCAAGAAGGGCATCACAGAGATACAGATACTTACTATACTGTGAACACTAAGAGCTGAAACAAAAGCCTTGTAATGGAAACAAAACAAAAACTCCTATTGATACAAAAACCTTGTCAAACCTACTCAAAATTTCAATACAGTAGGTGGTTGCAAATGTATGTGACTGGTCATACTAAAATACAATTATTAAAGCATATGAATTCAAGTGTGCACACATTATGTTATCAAACCTAGAGAGCATTTTCCTTGTTAGCCCTGATATCCTCTAGCTACCAACAGTTTCCTGGCTGAATGCCCTTCACTACATCTGTTTAAATCTTGGATACATCCTTTGCTTTCTGCTCCCGTGGCTGTTATTAATGTTGGGAGTATAAAGGACACTTGTTATGGCAAAGAGATTAGATGGTTTACAGCACTTTCCTGAGGTGTGATACAACCAGTTTCATAACAATGGATGAATCCATTCTCATGCTAAGACACGATTGCTAATTAAATAGTATGATGGTAAATTTTTAAAGCCTTTTCCCTTGTTCGGTTTGTTGTGTAACAAGGTTTTTGTGCTTTTAACATCAAACTTATTAACAGGTTAAGGAGCAGAAGAAAAAAAAAACATGGCTTCTTTTCTTTTAACATTGTAAAACCTCAAAGTTTTGCCACCAATTAGAAGATGCAAACTGTTAAGGCCCTCTAGGCCCTGAGAGTGCATTATAAAATACTTGAAAACATTCTGTTATAATAATGTTTAAAAAAAAAACTAATTATACAATAATGTTACCATATTTAGAATGAAGTTCACTTTTCCAAATTAGTCGTATTTAAATGCACTGGAAGACTGCACCTTGATTTTTGTCTAGGAGCTGGACTGGTTAAAAGCCTCTTTTTTTCTGATGAAGTATGTGTAATTACAGCTGTAGATTTTAAAACTGCTAGCCATGCTCTACATTACCTAGTAAGCTGATTCCTGCAAAGTTGAACCTTACAACTTGAAGCACCAATATACCAACATTGAGAGAGAAACTGATGAGGTTAGAACAGCATAGTTGCATTAATACTCCAGTATAAATGTAGTTGACAACATAGACATTTTTTTTGTCCAGCTTGCAGTAATGGACCCACTGTAACAGTTTTAAAACAGCAGCTAAAGTTTATATCTGCAGTCACCAAAAAATTACTTCTAGATTACTTGGAAATGTTTCTAAAGAATAAAAATGCATTATTTGGATTAGTTGATGCAATAAAGAATTTAAAGCCAAATTTTTCTGTTGAGTCTTTTTTTTTCCAGAAAGCTTGCCTCAGCTTACTTTAGTGTGGTTGAGTGTGTTGTACAAGAGAGAGGCAGACATACAAACAGCTTTTTCAGCTGGGAAAAAGAAAGAGGCACATCTGTACTAAAACATGTCTTGTGAAAGCTGCAATGCAGACTGTGTTTTTGAGGTTACATTCAGTGAAAAAAAGACCTCTTTGGATTTTTGAAAGCTGATTTCTTTTCATTTCCTCTTGTTTGTAATTGTTCAGTGTCAGAACGAAATTGCTCTTTTTTTCTTCTTTCCTAAACACAACATTGATCTTTGATTTTTGTTTTTGCTTTTATGAAAAAAAGTTGTTTCTATCAGGTTGGGTGGCTGAAGGTCAGACCCAGAATGCAGGCAACAGAAGGAGCTTAAAAAAAACTAATACTTTTATGAAGAAAACCAAAAGGCTGACATGTCAGCAAACTCACAAATGGTCAACTTCAAACAACAGCGAGAACAAGTAAAACTGGACAGTGCATTACTGCAACAATGTTTCACTGCTGAGGAAATGGAAGAGACTGAAGATAAGGTGGCAGAGTAAATGAGGAATTGGAAACAGTTGACTGATTACAAACTGAAGATATGTGCGATGGATGAGACATGCAGACATGGAAGCAGACTGAGGACAAAATGGATAATGACACAGGGAGCACAGAAAGAACTAAAAGAAGAAATGCACAATAATAAATTCAATAAGAACAGAAAGACAAAGACAGATAACACAGCATTCATGAAACTGACAAGCTAAGAACATGGACAAAGCTACAGATAGACAAAGGTCACAGAGAACTAAACACCAGCAGCACAAAACTTGACAATGACATGAACACACAGGACAAATGAAAAAGACAGAACCCATGAAACTCGAACCACACAGGAACCATGAACAGAACTACAGATAAACAGATCCGCTAGAACAGGGGTGTCAAACTCCATTCCTCGGGGGCTGCTGTCCCGCATGTTTTAGATGTGTTCTTGCTATAAAACACCTAGTTTAAATGGATGACTTGTTGCCGTGCTCCTGGAGAACTTGGTGATTTCGTGAGGAGGTAATTAAACCATTTGAATCAGGTGTGTTGGAGCAGAAACACCTAAAACTCCCAGGACAGCAGCCCTCAAGGCTTGGAGTTTGACACCCCTGGACTAGAAGAACAAAACACAACCTAGATCATAAAAACAAAAAAACAAAACCCAACAAAGAAAACTCCAAAATAATTTGTCAAATAAAAAAATAACAATAACATTGGTAAACGCCCTCTAAAACTTCAATGATGTAAGTATGGCAGGATGAGTTTCTTTGCATCATTCCATAATAAATGAAAAAAAGACTTCCTTTTATTTTCAAGAACACTAAGTTCTTTGTTTAAGCTGGTGTTGCAACACAAATAATTTTTTAATAATAATAATAATAATAATTCAATTTCAGTCATTGTATCTTCATGGACTGGTCCAGTGACAATGACCCTCTGAGGTTCTTTCCTCAGTCAGTTTTAGCATGTTTTTTGTGTATTCTCAGTGTTCTCAAAACACACACAATCATATTGTTATAACCAAATAAGATGACAACAGCAGACACATATATTTAAATAGAAATATGGTTGTGTTTATCATACATCAATTAATTGACAGTTTTTATTGTCACCATAAAACTGTTTGCACTGCAGTGTGTTCTATAGAAAAAAAAAAAACGCAATATAAATAGCTGTTTGGTACCCATTACATATCCATTAGTTGGCAGCTGTAACTGCTACAAGCTGTCAAAGCTGTCACCTTGAAAGTTTAAGTGTTTGTTTTTGAAACTGAAATGTCCAGTTATATTTCTATATGTGAAATCAGTAGTTTTATACTTAATATGAGTTACTGTTTATTTCCCTATCACATTCAGATATTGTCAAAACAGCTGGTGAAATAGAATCAACAGACATTTCAAGAAACACTTTTAAAAAGAATAAAAAGAAAAACATGCAATAAAACACAACTGACACCAAGAGTAGAACAACAACAATGATGAAGCTCTGTCAACTGAAAACCTGGGACTGTTTACATCGTGAAGTAGTAAATGATAGGACAAAGCAGATGTGATGAATAGCAAATAGGGATCTGTTGTATTGTGAGGGGGAACAGAAAGCAAGACTGACAGAAATAAACAGGAGAAAGGACTAAAAATAATGCAACAAGAATACCGAATATTAAACATGTGCGAGAAACGCAAAACCAAAGTAACCCTAAAATACAAAAAAGTTAAAAGTGTGACAAATATAGAAATGAAGGCTAACTGTACTTTAACTTTCAAAAGTAAAATCTGTAATCTATATTACTCACTGCCTAATATAGACCACAGCCTTATAATTTTATTGCCTGAAAGACAACTAATTTTTTTCTGCTGCTCCCTTCTTCAGGGGTCGCCATAGCCATAACTCACACAAAAGATTTTGCAATTGCTTTCATCTTTGGTTTCAGCAGAATCAGTTTAAGAAAACAAACTAATTAAACTGGTCTTGACAAAACGTGGAGTACCCTTAACTTAGTATTTTGTTGCCTAACCTTTTGAGCCAATCACTGCAATCATGATATTTCTGTAACTCTTTAGGAGAGTTCTACACCTGTCCACAGGTATTTGGTCTGACCCCTCATAAGCAAACTGCTCCAGCTGTCTCAGGTTTGAGGGGTTCCTTCTTCATACCGCATGTTTCAGCTCCTTCCACAGATGGTCAACAGGATTTAGATCAGGGCTCAGAACGCCACTTTAGAATGGTCCAATGTTTTGTTCTGAGCCGTTCTTGGGTGTTTTTAGCTGTGTGTTTTGGGTTATTTATCTGTTGGAGGACCTATGACCTGCAACTGCGACCAAGCTTTCTGACACTGAGTAGCACATTTCACTATGGATGCCTTGATAGTCTTGAGATTTCATTATAGTTTCAAGACACCCTGTGTCAGATGCAGCAGAGTACCCCCAGAATACAACAGAGACTCATCCATGTTCTGCAGTGTTCTTTTCTTTCAACATTTCATTTTGGGGTCTGTGAAAATAGAGCTGATGTGATTTGCTAAAAAGTTAGAATTTTGTCTCATCTGTTCAAAGGACATTATCCTAGAAGCTTTGTGGCCTGTCAATGTGTATTCTATTAAGTCCACTTTGGCTCAAACAGATCTGACACTGATGTTCCTTGACCTTGGAGTTCATATTTAATCTCTTTGGAAGTTTTATCAGTTTCTTCAATTTGTCATCAATTTTCCTTTTGTGGCCATGTTCGGGAGGTTGGCTCAGTCCTGTGGATTCTAAACTTCTGAATAATCTGAGCAGCTGTTGTCACAAGAACATCAAGCTGCCTGGAGATGGTGTTATAGGTTTGAGCTTTAATATTTGTCAATAACTTGACAATAACTCCTGAGACAACTCTCTTTTTAGCTTTTTGTGTTGAACCACAATTTGAAAGCAGTGACTAATTTTCATTAATTAATTTTCAGTATTTTTTTTTTCCTGAATATTACTTTGGTCAGTTTCTAGTTATTGCAATGACCTTTGTGGGTTTTGTATTTCTTCTGTGGAATGGTACAAAGAAATTTATCCACATCTGTATAAAGTTAGCCTTATACCGACTGGTGTAGCATGTCATTATTTTTTTACTGAGTCTCAACAATAGGGAATTCCACTCTTCACAGGAATAATAAGCCAGTGAGCATTCTTGGTTTGAAAAAGTTTAAAAGACCCTTGGTGTCAGATAGTTGTCTGCATTAAGCTAAGCAAGAACATAAAGTTTCCTTTACTCAGACTTGGATCTTGCTTTACAAGCACTTTTCATATTCTACTAAGCTATCCAGTCACACTGGTTTTACAAACTCAGAGATGAGCCTGATTAAATGCTGTGAACAAGCACTCTGACTAGTCCAATTACTGCTAGCATTAACCCTTCTGAGCTGGCCTATAAATTATTCCCATGTGTGGTTGTGCATAATTAATAATTCTACCCTTTGCCAGCAAGATGAAATGAATTTGTGGACCGAATATGGCCCTCAGGTTGCCAGTTGACGGTCACTGGTTTATAATTTTCTACACAGTTGTGTAAGATTTCTTCCATTTTTTTAAACCAAAATGTTTTTATCTTCAGTTAATGCATTTCAGAACTACAGTTTATACATTTTTGCTACACATTCTGTAAAAACAATTTGCTATTGAGTATTTGAGTATAATTTAGCTTTAGCTTTTTTCTACAAAAAAAAAACAAAACAAAACATGGATTTATGTATGGATTATGAGGTGAAAGAAAAAAAAAAGAAAAACACGCTAAATTTGCAAAATATAGGACAGAGTAGTTTTATGATAATAATCATAATTCACATGGTAATGTGTGCATTCATTTGAGTGAACTTTGTATGTAATACAAGGCTTAATGCAGTAAAAAGAAATTACACAGCAATATTTTATCAGCATAACCACCAAAAGTTCGATTCTTACTTTTTATGCAAGTTTCCAGCCTCAGGACAGACCACAGGAGATAGAAAGCCTATAGCAATGAACAGACCTTGGTGAACCATTTTGGACAGGGCATTGGGGTGTCCAGGCAATGCTGTCCCATCGTTTAGCTGCCTTAATCCAAGAACTGGACAAGGGAAAGCAACAGCAATTCAGACAGCAAGGAATTATGAAAGAGGGAAAATTAAAAGGGACAGAGACATATATTGCTGACTTTTTTTAGATATCTGTCAGCAATGAAAGACTGACAACAGAACAAAAATGAAGCAGAATGGATTCTTGCATTCTAATCATTTATTAAAAATACTTCAGGCAAACTTTTAAAAACATATAAACTTACACTCAATAAACCTTTAATTGGGACAGGTTGGAGCAGTGGTTAGAGCTGTCTCTTCCCTTCCCTTTTTGTGTGGAGTTTGCATGTTTTCTTTGTGCATATGTCGGTTTACTCCAGGTACTACGCTTTCCCCCCCACTGTCCAAAAACATGTATGTTAGGTTCATTGATAACTTTAAACTGTCCCTAAGTGAGAGCATGAATGTTATCTTTTTTGTCTTGTTTGTCTCTATTTGGCCCAGTGGTGGACTTGCGACCTGCCCAGGGTGTCCCTCTCCTCTAGCACAGTGACTGCTGGAGACAGGAATTTAGAGGTTTCTAAATCAACTGTTCAGTTGTCTGCTGGCCGCCTTTTGTAATTGCTTTAGAAAATATAACCAACTAGAGACATTCAAACCCATTTCTTTTGTGTCTTTAGATGACTTGTGTAGACAAAGTCATGCAATCTCATGTTTGTTTGTTTTCAGAGAGAAAACTTCTCAAACAGTAATTTATCAGGACGGACATTCAATATCTAACTTTTTATCAACTCTTTAATAAATAGATCTGTTGAGTGAAAATAGAAATGAGTCAAGTTCAAGTTCAAGAGTCTTTATTGTCCTCACGGGGCAATTTGTTTTACAGCCAGAAGTCAAAAACACGTAAAAAACATTCATAGATGACAAGACAACACACTAAAATCACAACACTAAAATCACAACAGCTCATTAAGAAGTCTGATTGCTGCAGAGGTGGGGGAATTTTTCAGACTATTAGTCCTGCATCTGGCCAAAAGACACCTGCATCTAGATGAAAACAACCTGAACCCACTGTGGAGTGGGTGATTAGGATCTGCCAGGAACAGACTGGCCTATTTCACTGACCTCCCCCTGTGTAGGTCAGTGAGGTTCTGTAGAGCTGTGCCAGCAATTTTGCGGCACATCCTGACAATTCCCAAGAGCTTGTTTCTGTTCTTACAGATGAAATTGCAGATTAAATTAAAAGTTAAAAATGACTTGATAAAACACAAACAAAACATTCTCATGAAACTAGAATCCCCATTGAAACCACAGAGCTTCAGATAAATGTACATTCTCTGATGAGCTTTCTTACAAAGTAAGTCCACATGCAGTTCAAAGGTCAGTCTGTCATAAAGAACAGCTCCCAGGTATTTATACCGGTGCACCATTTCAAGATCTGCGCCATTAATAGCCACAGGAAGGGCAACTGAAGAGTATTTTTTTTTTAATCATTGACCATCTCCTTTGTCTTTGAAACATTTATCCTAAAAAGAAAGACTCAAACCATTCAGTGATGACCCTAACCTCTGGCCCATGGTCAGGGTTATTGCTGCTAAGAAGGGACAGGATGTCATTAGCAAACTTTAAAATGTTACTCTGTGGATACGGGCTGTGACAATCGTTAGTATATAAAATAAATAAAAAAGGCAAAATAACACATCCCTGAGGGGAGCTGGTGGAGGACGAAAGGACATCAAAACCCCACCCTCACCTGCTGAGACCAAACAGTTAAAAAAAAACACAAGCCAATATATGAGACCAGAATCGGGAAAAGCATGGTAATTTGTCAGCTAAATGGGGTTGAATACAGTTAAAAGCAGACAAGAAGTCAATAAAAATTATTACCAGAAAAAATGTCTTTTTTTACCTTTTATGTGTCTTAAAATCTTATTTAAAAAAGTTCTTGATGCATTTTTTACCCCTCTACCTGACTAATAAGAAACTGAAGTGGGTCCAAATGTTTGTTTGTTTTTTTTTTACTTTGGACAAAATAACCTCTTTAACAATCTTTTCAAATGACTACTAATGAAGTAAGGGCAACAGGCCTGAAGTCATTCAATGACTGAGCAAGACTGTTCAGTCACTGAAGGCTGTAATTTGAGTCTTTTTCAAGTTAATTTATTTCTAGAGCTATTGCTTTGATTCAGAGAATGGTCTATAGTAAAAATGGTTGTCATCAGTCATCTGCCATTTATAAAATTAATTAGAGCAGGGATGTTACAGGTGAGAGATCAATGGAATCATGACTCTACTTTCCACAATGGACTTCAATGTTAATGGGCATTTAGTCACATTTAGGAAGCCTTTTGGGGACATGAAGTTACTCTTTGACACTCTTCAGTCAATCTAGACTTCACTCAGACCTTTAACCTTATCAGGCACTGCAAGAGACTTTAGTGGAATACAGAAGGGAATCATGTTGCCATAAGTTCTGGCAAGACACAGTGGCAGCTTCTTTAAAGATTTTGGACCTTTTGATGTAATTAAAAAGAAAGAACTGATCATCTATCATAACTTCAAATTTACCCCAATACTATAGTTGATGCTGATACGAAAGGATGTGCAAAACTTAAAGTAGTTTGGTCTCCACAATCAGTTCATAGTGTTACTGTATACTTTATACAGTTTAGAAAACATTATTTCTTACAACAAAACACATTTTGCATGTTTTCCTTGTGGATTTGAAGAAAAAAAAAAACAAGCTTTACGTGTAAAAAATGACAGTCTATGAAAACATGGTAAATTAACATGTGAAACATGTTTTTCTCATGTTTCCCGTATAGTTTTAGAACATTTTCCATATTTTCAGATGATTACATGTGAAAAACCTTAAAAAATTCATGTTTTTTTCAGCTACAGGTCTATTCTTTAAATGGGTAGAAAAATATTCATTGATAGAGTATTCCAACTTCATCATTGAATATAAAAATGGAACACATACTGAGCTGCTAATCCTATTTATATCATGTAAAATAATTCCCTACGTTCCCCCACCCCCACCCCCTACATGCATGATAATCCAAGAAGCTTTGTGACATTTACACATAATTTTACCAACTGATAGTGTGTCCACCTGGGATTTTTTTTCTTTCTATGTGTGTCTGTATATGCGCTTTTGCAAGCTCTTCTGCTTTTAAAAGGTCAAAATATAAAAAAGGTAATAATTCCTCATTTCACATGCCTGCCATGAATGGCTGGCTTTTAGAAGCTGAAATAAAGTAAATAAAACAATACAAAGTAGCAACTATGGGCAGATAAGAGTGTCATTATGAGAACAAATCCAAATCACTAACATAATGTTAGTGCTTGAAAGTTACTGTTGTCTTTTGGCTAACTAATGGTGCACTTAAAATTACATTAAATGCTTTTCTAAATGAGCAATATAGAATAAATAGCCTGAATTTAACCCACTGTTAAACCAAAAGTTGCAATAAGCATAAAATAAATTTGATTTACAATAAAGGCTCCGAAATTGAAAAAAATGCCTACACTTGGCCTTTTGTTTGTACTGTATGTCTTTATGACTGCCTTTTTTTTCTGTTACTGGGCAGTTAGTATTTTTAGGAGACATTAAGGACAAGTGTGAGCACATTCTTAGTCCTACACCCCAAAGACCTTTTTTCACACAGGAAAGATTTTCTTTCTTATTCAATGTTTTTATTTGTAGCATCTAAAAATATCCTCATAGACACAACATAATTTCTAGAAATGTTTTCATCCACACAGAGACAAAGAAAACAACCCAAAATGATACAGTAACTATGCCAGGCCTGTATGTGGCACTGTAATCCTGCCATAAAAAAAAGAAAACATGGAGCAAATACAGTGTTATGTATAAATGCCTCCTAAAAAGGCACAATACTTTGAGCAGATTTTCTTATGGGGTGTAGTATCTTGGTGCTCAGTGCCATGGTCCCAGGTACAAGTCCAAGTTGTGTCAGGAAGGGCATCCGACGTTAAACAAAATCCAAATCTTTTGTGTGAATCCTCTCGCTGTGGGGACCCTTGCAGAAGGGACTAGCCGTAAATAAATAACAGTGATCAAAAAACTTAAGATTACATCACTCATATGTTCAGTATTTGTAGCAAAATGTTACAAATAAATGATTTACCACAAAACAATTAAGCTTTGTGCAATACCATGCCACCAATTTAAACATGACAACTATGGAAAAAGCACAGTTTGCCTATATTAGCATATTGTTTTCTGTAGGTGTCCACATACACTCGCCGGCCACTTTATTAGGTACACCTTGCTAGTACACCTTTGTCTTCAGAACTGCCTTAATCCGTTGTGGTATAGATTCAACAAGGTATTGGAAATATTCCTCAGAGAGTCTGGTCCATATTGACATGACAGCATCATGCAGTTGCTGCAGATTTGTCGGCTGCACATCCGTGATGGGAATCACCCGTTCCACCACATCCCAAAGGTGCTCTATTGGATTGAGATCTGGTGACTGTGGAGACCATTCGAGTACAGTGAACTCATTGTCGTGTTCAAGAAACCAGTCTGAGATGATTCACACTTTATGACATGGCACGTTATCCTGCTGGAAGTAGCCATCAGAAGATGGGTACACTATGGTCATAAAGGGATGGACATGGTCAACAACAATACTAAGATAGGCTGTGGCGTTGACACAATGCTCAATTGGTACTAATGGACCCAAAGTGTGCCAGGAAAATATCCCCCACACCATTGCACCGCCACCACCAGCCAGAACCATTGACACAAGGCAGGATGGAACCATGCTTTCATGTTGTTGACGCCAAATTCGAATGTCGCAGCAGAAATCGAGACTCATCAGACCAGGCAACGTTTTTCCAATCGAATTGTAGCCTCAGTTTCCTGTTCTTTGTGAGGTCTTCTGCTGCTGTAGCCCATCCACCTCAAGGTTCGACGTGTCGTGCAGTCAAAGATGCTGTTCTGCATACCTCGGTTGTAACAAGTGGTTATTTGAGTTACTGTTACCGTTCTATCAGCTCAAACCAGTATGGCCATTCTCCTCTGACCCCTGGTATCAACAAGGCATTTGTGCCCACGGAACTGCCTCTCCTTGGATATTTTCTCTTTTTCGGACCATTCTCTGTAAACCCTAGAGACGGTTGTGCTCGAAAATCCCAGTACATCAGCAGTTTTTGAAATACTCAGACCAGCCCGTCTGGCACCAACAACCATGCCACGTTCAAAGTCACTTAAATCACCTTTCTTCCCCATTCGGTTGCTCGGTTTGAACTGCAGCAGATCATCTTGGCCATGTCATGAGTTGCTGCCATGTGATTGGCTGATTCAACATTTACGTTAATGAGCATTTGGACAGGTGTACCTAATAAAGTGGCCGATGAGTGTAGATTTTTTTTGCCTGGTCTTAAAGCTGTGGTGTGTGAGATGACTTCTTCAAAGCAAGTCATTTTGTTTAGTGGTTATGAATTGAATGTATAGCATTTATTTATATACTCATGCATTTGTTTAAATATTTATTTTTTCATTTATATACTCTGTTGTTAGATAAAGAAATAACAAATCTGTTCCAACCTTCAACTTTTATTCCTATTTTCCTTTTTTTCACTGTAGGCATTACCTTGGTGCTTTCTTGCATTAAGTTTGAAGTCCAAAGCTATACAGGAATTTTTTTTTTTCATTCTGTCTCTGCTTTTATTGTGGTATTATGGTAAAATGCAGGAGGTGGGTTTCTGACAAGAAAGGCCTTGCTTTTTTTTTATAAGACTGCATGAAATAAGTAAATAAAGGATATGTATGAAGCCTATGAAGTATGCTGAGGGATAGAAAATGGGCAATATGAGGACAGTGGATGAAGATTCAACCCACCAGAAAGTCGAACGCAGTATAGAGTGAAGTCAAGCAAGTAATATATGCAACTTTTATTTTGCTATGATGTAGAAAACATACTAGTTCCTGAGCTTGTATCAGTTACCTCTATGAAAAGGCAGCTCCTTCACTTTAGGTTAAAAAATATATATGAAGAAAAACAAACTGTTGAAGTTTTGGAAGCAGTAGATGATGAGGGTTTTTCAGGTCATATTCCAGCTAACACTTTAGCTCAGTAGTTGTGACACTGTAAGTAGGTTATAATATAATATATGCAGCACCAATAATAATGAAAGGATACATTCATATTTAATAGTCAAGGCCTCAGATAGTTTCTGTTGGTAACAGCTCTTGACAGTCTCCTACCACATTATAGATGTATTGTGTTTGATGCAGCTGAGCACAGCATACAAGATCAGTGACTTACCTTGAAGACATTGCCCAGCATGCATCAGTCTACACAATCCTTTGAGAAAAACATTGCCCTTTAAGCTTTTGGTTTAAAGCAGAATTGCTCATCTGCATAGTTGAAGAGGCAAATACTCTCTCTGCTGTGCCCTTTTTCTTAGCAGTTGTTTTTTTTTCTGTTCAAAAAAGTTGAGAGAGCATTGGTTACACTTGGAAGAGCAATTTATTTTAAGGTTCATATGACGAGGTTAAGCTAGTTCTGTCTATGAATAAGCAGCCCAGTCAGAAAGACTCAAGCTTCGATGCACTTACAGTGGAGCCATTTTAGTTTTCTATTTTTTACAGTCTTTTCCTAGATATAAATACACTATGCCCAATCCCTCAGCCCACTTTGCAGCATTCTACTTTATGTCTCCTTTCACTTTTCTCTTCTCATCTTTTTTTTCTTTTTTCTTTTTCTGAGTGGTGCTCTAAAAAGGTGAAATATGAGGCTCAAAGAGCAAAAGTGGAGTATGTCTATGAATTGGTTCATTTATTGATTAAAGCTGTCATATCCAAAATGATTTGGTTTAAAAACAGAAAGACATATTGTAGTATCTGCAATGCAGTTTTACTCTTAAAAAAACAAACAAAAAAAAACAGCAATAATATATATATCATGCGCTTTGGGATGAAGTGATGTTTGGTGTACTCTGCCTTTCTGCTCTATGAGTCACTGACCAATTTCTGCTCCAGCCCAAAGAGCATGAAAATATCAGCCTCTTTTGGAGGATGACAGGAAAACTAAACATTTTATCAGGAAAAAAACATTATTGTCATCATTAAATGTTAAAGAAATAAAGCATTTTTTTTAGAAATAGAAATATAGCTAATCGGAATCAGATAATGCATTTGCTAACAGAAAACATCTTTTAGAAGCTTCAATATATTTCCACAGCAGCCAGTACCACAATCCTCAGTCTCCAAAAATCCATTTATTACATCTTGATACCACACAGTCTGAGTTCCTGAGCAAAAAAGTTTGACTCGCCTCACTTGTGTTTTGTATGAACAACCAAAACACAGCCTTTCAGAAACAATGATGTCATAATCCCACCTTCCGTCTAACAGAATTAGTTTGCGTTTGTGTTGCAGATGCCAGTTCCTCAACTTCAGCAAAACTTTCATCTATTGTAACTTCAACAAGTGGACAAGGTTGATGAACAATAACATTGCCTTGAACAGCTCAGAGCAAAAACACCTTACTATTATACTAAATAATCTAAGGTCAAAAAGGTTTTTATCCCTGTAGTGAACATCCTTTGTCAACAATACTAAAATAAAAAACATTGCAGAAAAGTGGGAAATGAAAATAGTTTAAAATGATGAACACTTGAGTATAAGTAATTTAGCCTGATATGCTTTGAACATCATCAACCTTCTGTCCAGCCATCCCTTGGTAGATACTTTGCCTGAAAAGTGTCCAGTGTGTCCGTGTATTTGGACTGACACAACTCCCAGTCAATGGTAGTTTAATGTGACATGAAGTAAGCTTTCCACTTTGTTGTCAGTCTACAAAAAAAAAAAAAAAAAATTGGTTCCTGCTCTTGTATTTGCATTTCATCTATTTCTTTTATGGCTTTTTGGTTTGGAGTGCATGCTTCATGTTTCTTGTTTTGCGGCAGCGTTACAGCACCACATACAGGCTTGACATACCTACCACAGTGTTTTGGGTGTTTTCATGTGGATATAAGCATTTCTAAAAATAGTGCTGTTTTTAAAAGAATAGTTTTAAGAACAAAAAAATAAAAAGACCTTAGAGGCCTTACAGGTAGTGAGTGTCTTGAAAGTCTTTGAGTTTGGAACAGCAGGGAGTGAGGTCTGATGGGCCAATTAAGCTGCTCTGCTGAGACAAGAGTAGAGCAAAATTTTGTAATTCCATATATAAACACATGAGTATAAGCAAAAACAATGTTTTGTATCAGGGCACTGCTTAACTTTGGCATCAGATTATTGTTTCCTTTAACAGTTTATTTTCTCAAAGAATGCTACTGTTGCTCAGGTAGTACCTCACAAGTCAGTGCCAACATTTACAGTACATTCATATCAACATTTAAGATTTAACTCACTGATAGGAAAAAAAAATGCACTCCTGATGATAGTGTCATACAAACCTGCAGTTGATTTTTGAATTTTTGGTACAAAATTATTTTAAAATCATTAATTTATGCAAAATTTATGATGACCCTATTGAATCCCGGGATCCCAATATACTGTATGCACTAGCCACAGATTTATGCATTATTTATTTATTTATTTATCTTTTTCAGATTATGACTGGTTGTTTTTTCCCCACATTCCCCAAAAGTGACATTTAGGCTGAGGCTCAAAAACTGTCAGTCCTGTCAAAATATTTTGATGTGGCCTTAATGCCCAAAGCTTGCCTGCAGCCATTGACAACACCAGGTGAGTGTGTTGACAGCAGCACTGGAACTTTATGTTTGTTCGGGTCACAATGGTTGACTGACTTGACGGATGAATGACTTGACAGCTCTGACATGTGGATGTCCAAGCTTGTCAACGATTACAGATGAAACAAGATTTTTTTTTTTTCTTGGTTTAGACACACATTGTTATAATCATTGTCTCCATTTATATTCTGAATTTATAAACAATATACCTATAGTTCAGTCTGATGACTTCATGTTTCTTAATGGCGATGTGTTGACCCACCACAGTCACAATAATTGGTTTAATTAAAAAAAAATACAATACTCATATGTAAATTATATAGATTCAACCCAAGACACTGAGCCACTTTCTGTGTTGTTTAATACAAAAATATGAGTCAAGTTTAAACAGCTAGTTTATCTATTTATTAGGAAACCACCATTAACTTCAAGTTAATGGCAAAATGAAAAACAAGAGATAAAAAAATTCACATCCTCAAATTAGTATAAACAAGTTCAGTGCATCATTTTATTGTCTTCATTAGGCTGGATAAATCTGAGGTGGAGTGAATATAGCAGCTCTTTATCTGTGTTTGTGATGGTAACTGGGGCTTGGAATAATAACCATCATATACGAGGTGGTTTTAAATAGGCCTATTTTCTGCTTGTGTCTGTTTTCAAACCCAAATTAGCAAGTTGGTGACCTAATTAGAAAATAATGGGCTTAGCTCAAACCACACTTTGATAGAACTCCTTGTACATTAAACACCTGACTGCATTCTGTGGCCTTGTAGATCATTTCTGCATTTTGTATTTGCTAATATTCTCTAAATTTACAGCTTATTTTTTCTTAACTCAACTAACCTATAAACATATCAATTACACAGGCAAATAAGAAAGAAAGACTATTTGTTTAGATCTTTTTGGAAGTTCTGAGTCCAGTAAAAGCATAAGTAAAAAGCATGACTTGACTGCTCTGACATGTGGATGTCATTTTATGCTATTCTTGTAAATCAGCAAAGGTCCTATTAGCAGAATGAACTACATTAGACAGCAGAACCTAACCATTTAAGGAACTTGCATTGTTGACTGTTATGACAATTGACAAACACTAGGTTGTCAGGATGCCTATTATTGTGAGCACATAAAATACTGTAGCTTGATTTTTTGATGATCACGATTTCTTAACTTGGAAGAGTCCAGCAGAATAAATGCAAATCATGAAATTAGGGGGCAAAAAATCTGCATTCTGATACAAATTAATTTTACTTTATTTTTGGAGCTTTTTTCGCTTTGTTATGTTTCAAACCAACAAGCTGCTGTAGACTTCTCAGGTCTGTCAAAGCAATAAATTGTGATATTACTTTTGTCTTCTGACAGACAGCGAAGGACAAACCTAATGGGAGCTTATGAAGGCCAACACAATGGAAGTACATCATGAGTGATTATTAGCTCAGCAGTCATGTTCATGGTTCTTGAACCTGTGTTTCAATGTCAAAACACATCTGAAATCAGTCTATGCTACACTCCATTATGTGAGATATGTCTTCCTCAAAGAAATTCCACATATTCTTGCAAGTTACCCCAATTCAAGTTGGCCACCATTGCTAATCAACCTTGGTCAACACAAAATGGCTAACGCATCTCACAAGATCTCATAATACTACATTAGATTGTAGATTCTCCTTATACATGATCTTAGATTAAAACTCTGGCGTGAAAAGCAATATGCTTCCCTTCAAGAACTGCTGGTGCTTTAGTTCTAAAATGCTTTGGGTAATTTTCAAACAGTCATTTCGTGAAATAGACTAAGAAATTTGTTTATACTACTTAGTCAGTGTTCAACAATGATACTGGCTAATATAAATGTTTTGTGTGTGTGTGTGTGTGTGTGTGTGTGTGTGTGTGTGTGTGTGTGTGTGTCACTCTGACATAGTTTTGTTAGTTGCCGAGGCAAGTTGTCATGAACGTCTTAACATTTTTGTGTACAAAGAGATTTATTTTTTGCTTAAGTAATAGACCTTTTTTTTGCTGGAAATGGGCAGGTGTATTAACAGGGGCTGCATTCCACCTCTGCAGCTGCACATACTGGTTGTTCTGTAAAAGGGTTTACAAGCGGTACTTCTTCTAAATGGACTTCAGGCCTTGTTGAAAAGCCAGTTATTTCCTGCCTCTTTCAGGACAAAATGTCTACCATGAAGTAGGCCTGTTTAGTTAGGAATAGAAAAAAAAAAAAAACATTGGGGTGGAATAAAAAAGAAAATGAACACCTGTTTGGTGGGTGTTGGATATGAAACTTTTTAATTTATACTCCTAATTTCTTAATTTAAACAAATAACTTGGAAATATAGAAATCATACATTCACTGTCAAGACTGTTTAAAATAAATTACAATATTATTAATAATAAATCTGTATTTTCATTATTGTTTTGTTCTTGTAAAGACTTGAAACAATGCAGATTTTTTTTTTACAGTAGTTTTAGCTAAGTTTGTCTGGAAATCTATTGTATGCAGTCAACATTTTGTTTGCGAATTAGTCACTCAAATGTCATTAGCCTTAATCATAAAAAGATGGACAAAGTGTCTCCATCTTCTCCCAGTATTCAAAACTGAAGCCAGCGGCATCTGGTTCATGGGTGTGGCCATGTTATCCATTCCAAAGTACTTCAATATGGGCAGTCTACAGGCCTACAGGGGGCGTGCACCCTGTCTTGATTAATAATTAATGCTGATGTCATCAGTGACAGTGCAGCAAATGTGGTAATTTAAAGTGTAAACATTTCTGCAGCATTTGTTGATTCTGTCTTTTTAAAGCACTGGAGACTAAATTATATGGACTCAGTTACTAATGTTTGATGTTATAATTTAAAAAAAAAAAACTTATTGTGTAACATCTGCAAAAATATTGCAGCTCTTGTTACATCACAGGCTCTAGAGAGACAAGGCAGCCATCCTAGTGATGAATAACTGTTACAAATGCCTTGTTTTGAAAACCTATATCATTACTTTTTCTTCAAACCCTTTTTTCCCCCCTGCCACTCTATTTTAAGCAATACCTTTTCTCTGTTATAGCATTTGTGTTTCTAATCTGATACTTTGTTCATTTGATCGCTGACTTACTCTTTTGATCAGTCTTTGTTACTTTCATTTTTCTTTTCTTGCTCTCTTTCCCTGCCTCTCTCTGCTCGCTATGCTTTTAGAATGAGGGGGCGAGAAACCCCAAAGCATGAATCATTAAACGATATGAAGAGAAAATACATCACTGCAGATGCACCTGCAAAAATAACAGTGCCATGAAGGGAGAGGTGGGGACAGGAGGGAGGAGGGCTGCATTTGGCTGCTTCTCACTATGATAAGACAAAAGATTTGTTCTGCTCTTTGCTGTCGTGATTCTGCCTTTATTAGTAGTACAGTCAGATCTTTCCAGCATCTCAAATTATTTCTTACTTTCTCCTACAGCGTGGAATTCATGTCAATGTCTTTTGTTCAGTTTTAATGCACGGATTTAAATCATGTTGTTGAGGTCAAATTGAAGTTGATTACACCAACACTAAATGTCCCATAAAAAAATGATCCATAATAAATAAACAATTCGAGAGGCACTTCTTCAGTCCTCAGTGCGTTTGATGAGGCGTCTTTCAGTGTGGCATGTGAAGTGAACATTAATAGTGAAGGATGAGCCAAAAATAACTCCGGTTTAACCTCCTCTCATTCACAGAGCACCAAATGCTGCCGATTTGAATCTCTGAGATCCCCGAGAAAATACTCCCGTGGTGTCAGTGCTGTGACGCACTTGTCGCAGCAATGTCTGACAGCATCAATAAACGCTGCTTTTTTTTTTTTGGACTGAGCAATAAGCTCTGTCTGTTGAAGCAATAGGTAATGCATGAAAACACAGGACCAAAATATCAGTAATTACAAGAGTTTAGTGTTTAGTGAAAACTTTGAAAGACTTTAAAAAAAATAATAATTGAAAATGTTTGTACCTACTTGTGGACCAGACAATAAAATAATTCAATTAATACAAACAATGTTTCACAATTCAGAGCTTTAATATATGCTTTTGTAAAAGTGATGCTAACAGTATTTCAGAATGATCATATCTGGTGTTTTGTTAGGCTGCCTTCTGGTCTCCCTTGATAAAGAGATCTGTGATATCAATGGGACTTGCCTGGTTAAATAAAAGTTAATAAATAATAAATAAATTGTACCTTGTAATATTGTTCTGCTTTAAACCGTTTTCTTTCTTTCTTTCTTTCTTTCTTTCTTTCTTTCTTTCTTTCTTTAAGCATAAATCAACTCCTACTCACCCTTCATTTTTGCCTGGGGTTTTATCATTGACATCATGTTTATTATAATACTGGACTCCATACAGGACCTTGGAAGTTGAAACCTAAGTTGGACCAGTGTCCTCTTGCTGGTCCCAGTACAGGTTTTAAGTCCAGCCCCGTCTACAGAAACAAACAAGACAATACCCTTGGTAAAGGTTAAAAAATTAAAAAAAAAATGTACTTCTTTTTTTTTTTTTTTTTGGTGTTGATATCCATAGTTCTTACTTTGTTGATGCACGTTCAAATATTCATTTCTTTGACATATTAAGATGTAACTAGTTCTTACATGATGAAAGCAAGCTCATCTGACACCCTGATTGTGTGCGGGAGAGTAGGCAGGACTGAAAGCCTCACCCTTGTCCCTCAAAGGCAACATGGCAGCTTCCATTCACTGGTTCCTGCTGGCTTCAATTCCTAACAATGTGAGTAGGCTTGGACATATGATTTAGTAATAAATTATGTATATGTGTATATGTTATGTATATGTTGATCGAGTTTATGGACTATCAAATGAAAAGAGTCAAAAAGAGCTTGTGACTTCTGACAATACAGAGTTAATTTATTTTGAAATATATATATATATATATATATATATATATATATATATAATGTAGTTACTTAATATAGAATGTATAATATGTGTATAATATATAATGTATTTATTTATTTTTTCACTTCCTGAAATATTGCAGTTTTGAAAATGCAATGGTTTCACTTGACAGGGACAATATGTAATAAACATACAAACTGAAATGAAACTGAGTTTTTTTCTTGTCCAGATAAGTGTGGATTTTAGAAGCCTAATTACCTGCAGAATGAAGCTGTTGCCTTCAGTGATTCAGTGGAGCGACTCCTGCCCCAGATGTCAAGAGCTTAAAGAGGAAATGGAAGAGAGCAGCATTTGCCATCTCATCTACACGTGGAATGCTCAGAACTGGTCTGTAGGCAATATGAAAAGATGGTCCTAAAGCAAAGTCAGGTGGCAGTCTTCATAACCTGATAATGTGTCTGCACCATGTTCCAAGATGAGTTTGTACTGTAAGCCCTGGGGGCATTGAACTCTCCCGTCGATTACCAATTCCTGTTTTCAACTCAGATACAGAAAATGTCTGAAAATTGCTTACAACCTTCCAGTTTTATTACTCAAATGAAAATATCGAAGGTCAAAAAAGAGGCAACATCATCCACAATTATGAATATGAATACCATAAAATGTGATTTTCCAGTTTATTGTCTCGTGTACACAAAGCTGATTTTATCTGTGTCCTTTCTAAAGAAAAGTCAATTTCCGTGGTTTTTAGCAAAATGGTCAAATTAGTTGCCATTAGAGCACTTCTAACTGTGAAGGAATGACCTCTGGGTAATCATTTTCTCAGCTCCCACAGTGCATGAGTCAACTTTAAGTGATTTACGTGAATACCATCATTGGAGTTATCTATAATTAACCTGTGTTAAGGACAGATGAAGTGATTAGGCTTGAGATTACATTGTCCAAATTGTCACCAAAGAAGGTAGTCAATGTTTTATGTACTCTATTTTGCATCTTTATTTATAGGTTATAATACATTTTCAAGCAATCTTTTCACATTCGTTGTCAGTATGTTATTCTAAAACATATTGTGCTTGAAAACATTCTAATATTGATAGATCTCAGTCTTACAGACCTGGGATGAAGAAAGTGAATTTTAGTAGTTTTTTAGAAAAATTATGACTATGAATGGTAACATTAAAACCATTTATTATTAATTTTATTAATTTAATCTGAAACCAGGCTCTCGGACAAATTAAGTTCATGTTTCTTAAATTCACATTCATTCAACGGAACAGGATTTACTGTTTCTATACTGAGCATGCCTTCGATGAGCTGTTGTGAATTTTGCATTGAAAGAGCTCTAAATTTGAAAGATTTTTCTTCTTCCCCCTTGTTCCCACAGAAAAGTTACCTTGCTTCTTCCATCACTTTAAACAGCTCAGGAAAAATCTCAGTGAACACAATGAAAAATTTATAGGAACAATGGTTATTTCAGTGCACATCTGGCCATTTTTTTCTAATATTTATTCCATATTTATAGATGACGTTTTGTTAACATGGCCAGAGGATAAAGCGAAAGAAAGAAAATATGAAAATTGATCCTATAGTTACTGGTTTACTGGTGAAGATATGACACTAATTTGTAATTTTCATGCAACACAACTTTGCATTTTATTTAAATTTAGACAGGGAACAAAGATACCAAATATTTTCCAAATCTAATACTATGAATATTTAAACTGATATAGTGTTAAGCTGGTTACAATGATGGGTTTTCTGTATATATATATATATATATATATATATATATATATATATATGAACCATTCAGTAGGTCAGTAGGGTTGCAACCAAAGGGGGGTGGGGGAGGAGACAATGGCTCCACCAATAAATATGCCCCTTTAGCAGGACAGTTACCGTCCTGAGTCCTGAGCTTTTGTTTGGTGTGCATTTTTAATTCCCCTTCACTTTTTGGGTTTAGCAGAACCTCATAAACATAAAAACAAATAATAATTTTGAACAAATATTCGGTAAACACAAACACACACACACACATATATTGATATAGAAATGAATTTTAAAAATAAAATTAAAATTAGAAATGCTAATCTCCCTGAACAAAATGCAGCTGGGCCTTGGATCTCAAAAAGTATACCATATTGTAAGAATTTAAATTTAAAAGTGGAGAGGACAATGACTAATGACTATGCTGTTCTCAGTTAGAAAAAATAAATATATAAAAACAAACAAAAATACAATTTGGCCCCCATCTGAGCCCCCTTTGAACACTAGCTGAAGACGCCTCTGGCATTCACACTTTAAGATGGAGGCTATACAACACATTTATTGGGACATTTTTGAACTTTAACTCATTCTGTATTGCAAACACAGCCTGTCATGTGTGACCTGCTGATCTCCTTCTCACCAGGCTACTTTCTGCCACACAATCTGTCTCATTTACAGTTTGGAGAACCCTCTTCCCAACATATCTTGGCCTTGTTGACACAGCATGCCTCCAGTTTGTCCATTAGACAGACCATTTGCTTCCCCCCGCAGCTTGACAAGGCAGTATGATGGGCCTGCATCCACCCACTCACAATTGCACAATTAAAGCTATAAAGCAATTGGTTTGCTGCATGTAATTAAAGTCAAATGAAAGCCTGACTAGATAGAGAAGTACCATAGAGCAAAATAATTTCAAGGAATCAAGTTTGTGTGTGCGCTAACATTCTGTTTGAAATGCTGTGACTCAAGAGACCCACACGGCAAAAGAACGCCTCAGCCAATAAAAATCATCGCTATTTCTAAAAGGGTGTTTTGAATCATGAATTTGCATGAAGTAGCCTTGCCTCTCTTTGGTATAAATCAGCAGCAAGTGTGTGTTAGCACTTCTAAAGTTCAAAAAGGTTGTGTCCTGCATGCACTTCACTATTTCCTGTGAGTTTCATCAGATAAAGTCTTCAGGTTTCTCTTCTTCATGAAGTTTGGGGCATGCTGTGCAGCTTCAAACAGCATGTCAGCAGCTTTAAGATAGTTCATCTTTTTTTTTTTTATTTTGGGAGGGACCAGTCAAACACATATTCGATGGATATATGATAGGCTGAAAAACACTGTTTGCTGGCTGGCTTCTCCCATTGCATCACCTTGACTTCCTTTATCTAATTGCATTGCTGCTCACGCTTTGGCTGTGAATTAGGGGCCACTCACCACTGCAATACTATTTTAAACTCTATGCATGACTACAACAATAAAACAAAGATCTCCATGTGCACTGATAAACATTTGGTCTTTTGGGTTAGTATTTTCAGTACACATCCCAGAGCACAGATAAAAGAAAGTTGTCTTATGCATCATTTCTCCAGCCTCCCTGTTAACACTTGTGTTCTTGTTCTAAGTATGCAACACGGCCATTGATTCTAGTGAAAATGGCCTTTGACTAAAAGAAAGCGCTGAACCAGCAGCACATGACTGCTCTGTATTGATTGCAATTCCTGCTCTACAGAACCTTTCCATGCTTGTTTATTTGGCCCTCTGGTTGGTTGACAGAGGAGGTCTGTAACAGGCCAGTCACACAGTAAAAACATGTCAAACCAGGTTTACATAGACAAGCAAAAGCAGTCTTGCCCGTATTTCACCTTTCAGCAGCAGGTGATACTGAATCAATAAAAATGAAGTAGATAAGGTACAGCTGAAAGTCTTTGGTCCCTTTATCATTAATATTTTTTTTAACTCAACTTTACTAATTATGGTAAATGTGTATTTTTTGTTTGTTTTGTTATGTTTTTTTGTTTTTTATGCTGAAAAGTTGTTCTTTTTTGTGACTAAGTTGATCAATGGTCTGGTCTATTTATATAATGACCAATTTTAACAGTTTCACTTAGTATTTAAAATCGAATGGTGCAGACTTTTCTTTTTCATTCTGTCCTCCGTAAAGAATATCGCACACTGGAAACTGAACATGGATTTTTCACGTCACACAGCAACCTGACAGGGATTGTGTGATTCATTTTGAACACTCTATGTTCTCCTTTCGCTCCTCATTTCAGGACATGTCTGACCAGCAGGTGCTTTTCCGACTTGTCACAGAAGGCTGTCAGCTATTGTGACATTCAATTACTCCTTTAGTGCCTGCCATCACAAAAGTGCTTCAGCTGGGGCAAAAGAGGTCACTTCATCCCGTCACTGATTGGCTGTTTTGGCCCGGTCAAGAGAGCAAGTTTTGCAGCCTGAAATGAGATGCTGAGCACATCTGACAGGGATCATGGGTACAGTGCAATAGGACATGCTCTTTCTAATATTTTTTTTCCCAGTTTTGGAGTCACTGCAGAAAACACTTTAAACATATGCCCAAGCATCTTTGTCGGCGTGCTTGTTTGTTGTAGCCTCACAAGGTTTTGGGAAAACCTTTGCTGTGTATCTGTTTTGTTTTGTGTGGACCCCAGGACGTGCATGTGAAACCTCAGTGCCAACTGATTAGGATCCAGACAAAAACTGACATATTCAGGATCTCATGGTTTTCAGAAAACCAGAGGTTGCCACGCTTGTTGAAGCAAACAACACAAAAACTTGTATACCACATAAACACCATAAAAGTCTGTATTCGGGATGTTTTTGCCAAATTTATGTTACATATTCACATAGTTGTAGTTTATGTGTATTAGAGTCTTATAGAGGTTGTTTCATAGCAAAAGAAGCTGAAATAATTTCCAGTCTTAGTTACCATTTACACGCTTGTCTGAGTTTTTCAGAAAAATCAGAAACTTATACAGTACTGCTGGCCTGACCAATCACCGGCTAATGTCATCAAAACAGCAACATTTCATTTGTATGAAACTGTTATTTGCTCAAGGAAATAAACACTGGCACACAGAGCAAACTTAAATTGGCTCACTACATCAAGAGGACCTCTGACTCTCATTACTGAGAAATAACTGAACCACGTTAACGCTCCTTTCAAAGAAGCTCCTTTTTGTGCTTTTATAAATGTCAACCTAAAGTTTAGACTTTGCACAAATCATTACTGCGTTATAACAGACCCCTATAAGCTATCTCATGATGTTTATCTTTTTTTGTTTGTTTGTTTCTTGTTTTGTTTTTCTATTTTCATCTAAACACATGACTATCTTTTAAAAAAGAATCATTCTGACATTAGTTGTATAACCCCAAATATGAAAAACGTTCAAAAAATGCAATCATTTGCAAATCTCATAAACCCATGTTTTCTTTACAATAAAACATAGGAAACATATTGATTGCTTAAACTAAGAAAATGTACCATTTCCTGGGGGGAAAAAAATAAGATAAATTTAAATTTTATGGCAGCAACACATCCCAAAAAAGTTGGGACTGGGGCAAGAAAAGGCTGTAAACACAACTAGTACAATTAACAAACAGCTGGAGGAGTATTTTCAAACTAATTATTTAAACTGGCCATGGTCAGTTAGAATGGTTAATAAAAAGCACTTAGAGAGGCAAAATTTCTCAGAAGTAAAAATGGGTCGAGGTTCACATGCCTGCATCAAACTGCATCAAAAAAAGTGGCACAATTTCAGAATAATATTCTTCAATGAAAAATTATGCAGACTTTGAATATCCCACCATCTACAATACATAATATCATGAAAAGGATTTCAAGAATCTGTATAATCGCTGAGCTCAAAGGTCAAGGCTAAGAGTCAGTATTGGATGTTCGTGATCTTTGAGCCCTCAGGCAGCACTGCATTAAAAACAGGTCTGATTCTGCTCTGGACATCAGTGAATGGGCTCAGGTACTGGAAACCACAGATGCCACATCCTCTGTATTGGATAGGAAATTGACTATCTGGCATGTTATTAGTGCAGAGTTCCAAAGACTGCCTCTTTGATGGTATGGGGGTGCATTAGTTCCTCTGCCATGGGCAGACTACACATCTGTAGATGCAGACGTCTTTTTAAATTAAAATGCCTTGCACTTTTCAGCAAGACAATGCTAAATGACACACTGCATTCATTACAACAGCATGGCTTCGTAGTGAAGTCTGAGTGCTGCCTTTATTCCAGACCACTTGCCAACGTAAAGCATTTGGCACATCATGAAACAAAAAATCTGTCAAAAAAGACCCACGAGTCTCGATCAAGTAGACTCCTACATTAGACACAAATGGGACAACACCCCCCTCCAAAGGCTCAAGAAACCTGCCTCCTTATTTCTTAGACATTTACAAATTGTTATTAAAAACAGAAGATGATTCGGTATGATAAACAATTTTGTAGCATGCAGAAACACCCCTTTTCCATGACCTCTGACCTACTGTCATCTTTCAGTAAATGTTCTACAAAAAAGTCATTGAGTGAATCTTGATTGTTTTGGGACACGTGTATACACTTGTGGACCTCTAATCAGTTAGTCACAGATTGTTTACATGCTTTCCTGAGGCTTGTGAAGAAAAACGTAATTCATTGCTGAAATGAGGTATGTTTAGTTGATTACTAAGCTTTTGAAATATGAAAAATGATTACAGATCATTATTGGTTTCAAAAATTTAATCTGAAAATCATTCAAGTGTTTTAACAAATATTATCGCTTTTGTCCTACAGGGGAACTGTGCTTAGTTGTGGGTGAAAGAATTTTAGGACAGAGTGAGATAAAGCCTTTCTACACCCCTAGGTCTTTTAACCCCCTAGCAATCTGAATGTTCTAGTTGTTATCAAACTTTGTTTCGATATCAAACTGATAAGAAAGCTTTGGTGGGCGATTGCAATTCACTTAGTTTGCAGTCAGTTTGTTAGTTTGTGTTTGTCGTGCGAAGATCTTCCTGTCGTTTTGTCTTTGCTTTGTTTCGTAACCTGAGAAAAACATCTTTGCTCAGTGTCTTTAAAAGTCCAGCTGAAAAAAGATAAAGACAAAACCATAAAGAAAAAAAAAAACAAGTTAAGAAATAATGTATTGTATCAGTTTAGATTAGTTTAAACATTTGATATATTTACTGTTCCATTGTGAATGAAAAAATGAGTTTATGAGATTTACATCCTTGCATTCTGCTTTTTATTACCATTTTACATAACACTCGTATCTACACGTGCCTATCATCTTGCTACAGGTGATGACAAAATATATATTTTGTAAGATATTAAAACTAGGATATGGTTTTGTTTTTAATTATATATTATTCAGTTGTTTGACATTTATTGCCATTCATTTTAAATCAAAGCTTCACTAAAACATGGGTGGATTTATGCTCTGTTTTTGACTGGTGAATAAAATACTACCCTGACAAATGTTTTCCAGTGTTTTTCAAATGCAAAGCCCCATGTGTTTCACAATTCTAATAATATTATACATTTATTTATTTATTTTTAAATTATGGGGTTTATTTAATGGCCATTAAATGGCCTAGAGTACATATTAATGCACAAAGCCTGCTTGACCTGAATTAGGAATGCAAGATACTTTTAAAAAGCATTTTATTATGCCATTCAGAAAATAGAATCACGTATTGTAATGTTTGCTTTGTAATTTGTGTTAAACACTACATGATTTAACTTTACTTCAGTTTCCACAAATCACTTTAATTGTATTTCCCCCTGAATTCTTACAAATTCTGACACAGGACTTTATATTGTATCAAACAATTTGCATGTTTCAATTTATAATCCTAAACTGACAAGCATCTCTGAGGCAATTAGGGGTTTGGTGTTTTTTACCAAGGACTCTGATTTGAACAACCTGATCTTTAAATTTCTTTTAAAAATGTTGGTTCGAGAAGTCTTAGACTTTTGTGACCACACCATTGTTGTTGTTTGTTTTTAAAAAGTATCACAACAACAAAAAAAATTCTACAATGGCCCAACTTGACTTAGTCTTTATCCAAACCTTCCTTCTCAAAGTGATAAACAGTTTACAAACAACTATTCACAACGATGACAAAATAAAAGTTGTTTTTTTTTGTTTTCAGTTAAAGTCAGTTTTGCATGTATGCAATAGTGCTTTTCCGTAACACCTTTTGTAACTAACAGAAGTTTATTTTCGAACAGGATTTGTTAAAGATGTCCCATATGTTCTGTTTCTTTGAAGATCTTTGGATATGTCAGCCTGTACACGCATCTCTGTGACTGCTGAGGTTGATGGGCTTAGCTCGCCAACAGCTGATTGGTGCTCTGCCCTGCCTCACACTGCCTTTAATGCTGGCTTCAGAGAAGTTGAACAGTGTTATATTGACAGCAGATTTTGTTTTGTGATTTTTTATTTATTCATTTATTTTTGGACCAGCTCATGTGTCTGTTGTCTAAAATGCCAACACATTCTTCCAACTTATTACAGTCTGATGTGACAAGTTGGGAGGCCTTGCCATCATTTATCATGACACTGGTTGTACCTTCATCATCATTTTTTGACAGACATTTTGTGCCAGGTGTGTTTCTGCACTCAGTGTTGATATACCAGCATCATCAATATAAAGTGTAGATAGGAGACACTGAAAATGTCACTCTAGCCTTTATTGATTAACCAGTTTGTTTGTTTTTTTCACTGTTATCATTTGTTCTCTGTTTTCATTTCTTTAAAACAATTCTTTGATATAAAATGCACTTGGTATTATTATTTATTTATTTATTTTGAAATGGTACATGTTTAGGGTTACAAAATAAAAGTGCCTGCTTTGGACACTCTGTGTTTGACAAACCCATTTTCTTCAAAATGAAAATGCTTCCTTTTCAGCAAAATAAATGCACTTTCTGTCATTGTTATTCATAAAAAATGTTATTAACAAATGCTACTTTAATTACTTTCTGTTTGCTTTATGAATATGAATGTATATTTGCATTTAGATAAACCAAACAATAATGATTAACACTTAAACTAAACTATAACTATTCACAACAGTGCATAAAAGACAAAATATGACAAATGAGCTCCAACAAGTGTTCTTTCAATGTGATGCCACAAACTGATTCTTAGACATTCTGGACTCTGTGTTTTTGTTTTTCTTGTTTGGTTTTTGAGTTCTAATGATATTTCTGTGTTGTTGTTATCCAAGTTTATTTATTTGTGTAAATACAGAAACCTGGAAATATTGTTTCACCTAATTCTTGAAGATGAACTGTCTGTTTGATTTTGCTGTACTATTTGTCAAAAAATGTATTCATGGAAGTTTAAAGCTCACAGTAACAGCAGAGCTGGGTTATGTAAGGTTAGCCAGGCCTTTCTCTTTACCAGAGTCAGAGTCGTGTGGTCAGATTGTTCAGTTCTGTAGTCCCTCATCAATTCACCTTATCATAAAATGGTTTTGGTAGGACCCAAGAATGCAGACTGGAACACGAGGGCTAGTGAACAATTTTGGACTTAGATAACAAAAATCAGCAGCTGACATGGGAGAAGAAAAATACAAAGATGATGAAGCATGAGGAGCAAACAAGAACACAGGAAGACAGGCAGGAAGACAGGCAGGAAACCAACAGGACGAGAGACTGATGAGTGAAAGAAAATCAAGTAAGCTGGTGCAGATTCTCAGTCATCCAGGACATGGCAAATCCAACAACAACTGGACTTCTATTCTGTAGTTAAAGATGTTTCACTTCCCATCCAGGAAGTTTTTTTAGTTAAAAAAAAACTAGAGGGTGAGGAGTTTCAAGCTTTTATCTGGTATGTAAATTACATGATTCTAGCTTACATACTGAATTGCAAAATATCCTGGATGGGAAGTGAAATGGCATCAACTACAGAAAAGAAGTTCAGTGGTTTTGTTTTTTTTGTTGTTGTTTGTTTGTTTTTGATTAAATTAAGAGTAAAAGTTGGCTGGGAGGAATAGTTACTAAACAGCTGACTCACAGCCGGTGTGAGTGACAGAGTGTAGGAAATGACTGTGTTATCAGAAAATGGCTAAAAACACAGAGAGGCAACAGAGACAAAAGAAACTATAGACCAGGGGGGAAAAAAACAAGGGAAATGTGAGGTGAAACTTGAACACAGTGCAAAAGAAATAAAATTAAACCAAACAACCAAAAATCAAAAAAATAAAAAACATAGATCATGACACATTTCCCAAACAGAAGGGCTATAATATAGCATAAATGGTCTGCTCTCTTAAAAATAAAATTGAAATTGAGTGGGAGGGCTACATGCATAATAATTTCTATAATGAATTCAAGCAAGGAGAGGACAAGTTTCAATGAGTTCAGGGGCAATTGTGCTGTTCTGAGTTAGTTTAATAACTGTAAAATAAGACATTAATATAGACATATTGCACAAGGCAGTACCTTGACTCACATATCACAATATATGACAGGCTATTTGGCCACCCCAATCATTTTTTTTTTCTGGAGGAGCCCTTGGACCCACCCTCATCCCTTGATGACAAGTTGAAACTGAGGAAACCTCTTAACTTTTTAAACTTACTAAATCAAAAGATAGTGCAGTTTGAACCTGGAATAGTAGAATAGAGTATCACAGTATGCCAACACACATAAAAAAAAAACAAGTTTAATAATAACCCAAAATGATCAGCAATGTTAGAGGGAAATATATTAACTTTCGAGCTCAGTTTGCTGTGTTTTAATTAAAATTGAATCAAAACTCTTCACTTCCGTAATTTCAACCTTTTTTTCACAAACTCAACAGTGCTTTGATGCACAAACCTAAAATAAAATAGTCCAACACCAGACAAGTAGTTTAAAGAGGACTCATGGTGTGGAGCTTTAGCTGAGTACCCGCCCACTGAATATATAACACTGTCTTATTTAAATTATTCAGTCACTTATTCAAGCATTAACTATAGGACTGACACAACACTCAGAAGGTTTTATTTTGTTCTTAACATTTCATTTTGCTCAGGCCCGAGACCCACTGAAAAAGTGGGTTGTGACTCATTAATTGAGAATCCCTGCCTATAGTACAGGTTTGCAAACCATGACCAAAAAAACTGACCAGTCAAAACACGGCCGCGTGGCTGGCTGTTCACTTTGTCCCAAACACAAAGTTCAGGGAGACTGCAACAAAGAAATGGGTATTTTCTTTCAAGATTGAGGGAAGTTTAAGTCGCCAAATAGTCTCCGACAGTCCCAGCCCGGTGAGATACTTTCAACTATAAGGTAAGGTAATACAAGTTGTTTTTGTTTGTTTGTTTTTGCTCTCCTTTATGGTGGCCGACAGGTGAAAATGCGCTGAAATAGGTCGCAAACCACGAAACTTGCTGCAAATAGACAAATAATGAAAAGTAAAAAAAAAAAAAAAAAAACACACAAACACAAAAAACACAAATGCAACAGAAAAACACTGCAAAAACAAAAGGCTGCAATCACAGAAAATAGGCAGATGCAAAAACATACAACCAACAGAACAAATTTAAAATGGAAAATGCTGCAAGTACCAGAAAGACCAGCAAATAAAAGAAGCAGCTCCACAACATGAAAGTGCACCAGACCACTAAGGGGACTCGAGGTTGGATTCTTGTGCTCCGTGGATTCAGCGCCGTCTTCCTGCTGTTTGACCCTGTGCTGGCAGTGAGATGTCGGTCAGCCCACCTCCGTGTCTCCTGCCTCCTAAACATGGTGGTTCGCTTAGGCACCATCAACAAATTACTGACCCATTGACACTTGAAAAAGAAACAAAAAAACAAAATAAAATAAAATTTCTCTGCCAGCACTGGGTCAGATGGCAGGAAGATACTGCCAAATCAGTGGTGGAGTGAGTTTGCAGCTTTTTTTTTCTTTCTTTCTGATTTTTTTTTTTTGTATTAGCAGTATTTTTCCTTTGCGTTTGATTTGTGGGCTGTGTTAGGATTGTGCATGGCAAACCCAATATACAGGCTCATCTTGAATTTTTCTGTTGTATTTGTTTTTTGTGTTTTTTGAAGTTTGTGGTGCGTTTGCACGTGGGCCACTGTTCTCCTTGCTCAAAAAATACATAAGAAAACCACAGCCCGGTTCGCTGTCCACTCTTGTTCTGCTGCTTCAGATTTAAACAAGCGACTGAAAAACATTTGTGCCTCTGGTCCTGATAAATGATATGAGCCCATTTCCAATCATCCCTTTCTTAGTTTATCTTTAAATGTGTCACATCACTGTGAATTGTATCTTGAACCAATTAGGGCAATAAGAGAAACTGTTTTCCCCTGCACACTTTTCATCTCCAGACTTCTAAAAGGGCATTACGTGTAGAATAATATAGATAGAACTGCAGAGAAAGAACCCAAGGTTCAAAACATTCATTATACCTCACGTTGACACACACATTAGTGGGAAGGATGGCTATTTTTCAACGCTTACAAATTAAGGTAGAAAACATTATTCTTCTGCTGATCTCATTAACATCTTGACAGAAAAGTATTTACTAGAAGTCGCTCTGAACAAAACAAATACATCTTACTTAAACCAAGGTTCATCAGGTTTATGAAGCAATTCTGCATATTTGTTATATCTGAGCTCGTTCACAGTGGCTTTGTTTCAGTTCTTCTCACAGTCAAAGTCTGCATGTTTGGACGCACTCCAGTGCAGTCCATCTTCATGCTTATGTCACACTGACAAGGTGGAACTGGCTCCCTTTGAATTGTGATTTGTTCTGTACTTCCTTTTGCCAAGAATATGATAAAAGACTCCTGAAGATCAGTGGCATCACTGCAAATGACAGCCAAGTTCCATATCAAAAGGTGATTTGTTCAGAGACACTGAAATGCCTAAAACTACAAAAGTTAAACTTTAAACCTTACAATGTAACATTTTACACACAAAAAAAAAATATATATAGAAACCTTAGAGATCATAATTTATTCAAATGAACTACCTGACAGTGTGATAAACCTCCCTTCATAACGCTTATATTCGGAAATGATGCATCACATTTCCCACTCATTTCTGCTGCTCAAAATCTTAAAATTTGGATTGGTAAAGCATGACATTTTGCAAACAAAGGATGAACACTCTAAGCAGGCTCTACAAGGTGAGAGGGATGACATTTCAGGTGGAAATCAAAACCAATTACAGCAGCGGGGTATTGGTTTTTAGGATTTTTACAGGTGGAAGCAGCAAGTGGAAAAAAAAAGACTGGGGAAAAATAAGAGAGGGCTGGATGGAGGGAGCAAGTGATGATGTAGATGACGGAGGAGGAGTGAGCTCCTAGAAGCGCCTGTGAAAAATCAGAATCCCCCTGGGAGACCAGCTGAGCTCAATTACCAGGAGAATACAGTTGCAAGGGGAAGCCGAAAGGATACAGCATCGATCTGTCACACACTGACAGCGGGGAAGAAAGTGCCAGCAGTGAGGGAGGGGTGGGTGGCAGACTAGAAACAGAGTGAGAAAAAAAATTAATTGGAAAAAGGGGTGAGCCAGACTGAATAAGGAGGAGAGAGAAGACTTGAAGAGGAGGTCCAGTCATGCTCTCCTTTTTAATGGTGGATTATACAACAATAATTACATACATGCCTTGATTTAATTTAAAACACAGCAGGTTTGATAATATTTGACAAGGAAAATAAAGGTAATTTGTCCAAATTAAAGCAGGCTTCTCAAGCATGATTTGAGAACAGAAATATTGGTCTTCCTAACCAACTCATTTTCTGAATATGACATAAACTGTGGCCACCGCATCATTCTGATATTGTTGCTTATCTGTTGTTGCTGATGTTGTTTGATAATATTATTGTTGATGATTTTTGTTGTGGTTTTCTTTTATTATAGGGCCGCAACTTCGCTCATTAAACTCTACTGGTAATTATCCATCTGAAATGAAACAACAACAACAACAAAAAATTAAATAGACTAAAAAAGGCAAGGTTTTTCACTATGAATTTTCTCATGAAAAAGTTTCACGGTGAAAGAATAACGTCATGATTGCAAATAGAAACACATCAAATAGAAAACAAATAGAAACACATCTATACTCAAAAGCTGCAAGTGGACGTAGGTGAATCAGCGAGAGAGAGAGAGAACAATCTGAAGTAAATATAAGGTTACTTCAGTACATCTGGATTAAGTGACAAACCAAAGAATTTGGAGTCAAGCTCTGAAAAACTGGGAGGACATAAGAGAAAGAGAGGAAAGGGATGGTTACAAATCAATAGAAGCACAAGAAAACCTAATCTTTACAACACAAAGACTAATATGAGAACTGAAGATTAGTGTTGACCATGATCTTGGCAAGTTTGTTGTTTGTCAAATTAAATTTATTACCAAAGCCCTTATATGTTTAAAGTTTTAATGCAATTGTTTTATTGTCAAACTGAAAATCTACCATAAAGCAAACAAGATAATGAACTTTACAATGACCAACTTACAACACCAATCTTTACACGATCTCAGAAAAGATCATTGAGGACATCAGAAGGACTTAGAAAACAGTGTGCGTTTGTCAAATCCGCTGTGAAGGGACAAACAGCTCTGCAAAGAGTCATTAAGACAGCCCAGATATTATTAGGACTCAGCAACTTGTCTGTGTGGACATTTACTAGCCCTGCTGTAGGAGCAGGGCCTCCAATATCACCTCTGACCCAACACAAACTACCCACCACCTCTTCTGTGCACTCCTCTCCGTCGAGCCATCCAGCAAAGCGTACTCACACACATACATACACATGCAGCGAAATTGAAAAATACATTTCTCCCCCAAGCTTTATAAAATGTTGAACTTGGCTGGACTCCCCACCTCCCACTTTTACAGCCAAACTCCTAATAAAAGTACACACTGACACGGTGCTGGAAGAGTAACACATATCACTGTTTACATCTACATCCCCTGCTGTCACTCGTAGCACTTTAATTTTGCACTTTTGCTAGTGCATGAAGATATAATTGCCACGTTTTAAGTAAGATGAGAGAAATGATCTGTCAGGGAATGAAAGCTTGACCTGCTAATTAAAAATGAAATTTCACAAAAAACAAAACAAAAAAATAAAACAAGTTCAGTTCTTGAACATAAAAATATTCACCACAAAATAAGCATTTTATTAGGCATACAAATAATTTATTTTACATGAATTCCCTTTTTTGCATTGCAGTCTGATACCAAGTAGCCAAGGTGTAATTTGCTCCAATCTTGTGCTCAAAATCACTAAAACCCTACAATCTTCAGTAATTTTAGAATATCTTGCTTGCTGTCTAGAATCTTTTGAGCCTGAGATATCATTGCAAATGATATTGAAGTATTACTTAGTTTGAATAGTAATTAATGTTATTTAGTCATTGTCACACTGTCAAAAATAACCTGTGCTTAGAGTTAAGATGTCCACCACTGTTTTGAAAACATGTTCACCTATGAAAACTATGAGGGGTATACTAACCTGGCTTGTCAAATCCTCAAACTTGATTAAGAAATTACAGGTACTATGACAGTGGTTCTGAGTTTACTTAAACTTAGACTTTCTACTATAGTCTCTGTGTGCGTTTATGTGAAAAGGAGTGTTCCATGCATCATTTGATGTTTTTTTTCACTCCACAATCAAAAGGTTCATTTACTCTGACACTGCCCCATAAAGTACAAACCACTTTATTATTTAAATCAAATATATTAAATAAATATTATCTGGATGTACTAACAAATTAATTGTATAAACTGTTTATTAGATGTCTCAGCAGGTTCAGACAAAATATTAAAATCATGAATAGCCTTTGACATATCAGCAACTTGTTTTTTTTTAAACCATTCTTTCTGACTGCAGCCTCTTCCTGTTGCACAACGGGAAATGTGACTTACAAGCTTATTCAAGTTTCCAAGCATGTTTTTTTTTTTTTTTTATTTCTTGTGTTGAGAAACATGGGAATGAATAAAAAGAAAATTCTGGTCATTTGGGAAGATTTGTTTTTAGAACAAAGTTAGAATGGCTTTGACTATTTATTAGAGGGAATAGTTAAATGGATATCCATGAATAAATATTGTTGGTGATTAAATCTGACACTTCAAATGCCAACATTCAATCATTTATCCAACACCTAAATGTGGTGCACTGACTGAATTAACATGTAGGCAATTTTTAAAAATATTTTTGACATTCAAACATTTATTTGAAATTTAGCAAAGCCTGACAGAACTTTGACCACTTATAAATGTTGTTACTGTCTTATTTTCTGTTTGGGATAGCATTAAAACTAGAATCATTGGACTAATTTGAGCTTTTCATTGACAGTTAACCAAAACTCCTAGCTCATAACCTACTCGCCACTGTTACAAAGGGCATCTAGCCACATTTAAAGAGAGCATCCTTCATGACACTAAAAACTCCAAATTGTAGCTCAACATAGCTGGCTAAGAGGAAAATCTCACTTCATAGTATGCTCCTTAGGTGTGTTCTAAAGTGTATGGTTCAGTCGTACTGCCTCAACTATGAAATATACAGAAAGTATCATTGTTATTAATCTGTCACAGAGAGAGATTCTTATTGCAACACTGTCTGAACCACGTAAATGTCAATATGGCAATGTCAGTTTTATTCATGTAGTACATTTAAAACAACCGGGGTTGACCAAAGTGCTTTACAGGCAAATCAGACAACAATACAAGCAGTGATTTAAAATTCTCAGTCGTCTGAGTTGTGCAATTATTAAAGGGCAAACTATTCCAAAGGTCTGGGGCAGGCAGTGCAAAAGCCAGATCACCTTTAAATCACCACCATGCTGCTTGACCAGAGGGCTCTTACTGGAATTTTACAGATCAAACCGTAAGTGACTGTCCAAAGAAATTCTCCCCAGCTGGCAATCTTTAAGTGCCATGTTGAAATATGAAGTAAATAACTCCCAACAATAGCTTGCTGGATTTAAATGAACTGAAGGAAGCCTTATTCAATACTTGCATATAAATTGCACTGAATGTGTGAAGTCTGTTTATTGTTTGGAATAGGTATTAACAATTTGCATTCTTTTATACTGTATGCCTTTTCTTTTCTGTCTTGTTACTCAGCAGTCTTTTCTGTCTGTCTTCAGTACTCTTGGCCATTGTGTCAAAAATGGAAAAAAAAAAAAAAGTATAATGGGGTCGATGTTTTCTTATTCTTTGTTATTTATGCTACAGAATTCACTAACTGCATCTGCTGTCAATACAAACAAATCAATGTCTTTATCAAAATTGTATGCAAACAGATTACACCAGTCCCCATTCATCTTCTGTGTCTAAATGGAAATGTTGTGAGTTTTCTGTAAGCTTCGGCACCAGAGAACTGCTGCTCACCATAGCTGAGTTGAAGCTGTCTGGTTTAGTGCTACTGAGTGTCTGCTCAGTGCCCTATAAGAAATGCAAGAGATGTGCGTCCTCCCCTAGCATGGATTGCATTTTCCAAGAATCCCTTTTTTTCTGATTATGATGATGGCAAAGATAAACATGTGAAGAAGGACTCAAACACCTCTCAATAGAAATTGAAATGCAGGGAATAAATGCATATCCTAAATCATAAAAAGTGTCACTGAGTTGTTTTCTGCGACTCATTTTTAGTTGCAGTTATATTAGATAAAGAGGTTCTAAAGTAATCATGTGTGGAAAATCCGACATTATAGGTTTTTAATGGCACCCTTTGATTTAGACACAGCAGTTGATGTTCATAAGCTTACCACTGTGTCTGAGGAAGAGTTCCCCTGCAGAGTGGTTTTTGCTCTAATACATTTGTTTATTGTGCGGAAATTGTCAAAACAGTCTAGGTTAAAAATCATCAGCATAATGCAGCAATAAAACAAAAGGTAAAACTGCACACTCACAGTTCTGCCCTTGAAGTTAATACGCAGTCATTTTGAAACACTACCACTGCTGTGATAACACTTCTTTTGAACCCCAGAGAACTGATTTTGCTTCTTACTACATTCAGTGACTGTTGGGTCATCAAATACAAAAAAAAAAAACACTTTTAGGTTACAAAGAGTTTTATCAGCATAAACAGCCTTAAGCATTTCCCTAAAGTGTTCTTTTTCAACTTTAAAACCATATTTATTTGTTTTTTTTTTGACCATATGTTGTCTATGTCAAGTTATTTCTCCACAGGATCCAGGTAACTTGAAAACCCAAGGACAAACAGACACAAGTCTTGACTCAGCTTGAAGATTTTTATTTATTTTTATCTTCTTTGAAGCGACAGGTCAAAAACCTTTGAAGATCGAAACAAAAAATTAAACAATTTCATTTCTAATTTAAAGTTAAATAATATTCACTTTTAATTCACTTTAAGTCTTTTACATTTTTAACTATTTTGTACTGTGTACTTGCATCATTGTAACTGTAAATATTGTATATTCTAAACAATGTATTTTAAGTGCTTTTAAACATCCTAAATCATTTAAATAATCTAATCAATGTACATTTTTAAAGCATAATTATCTTTACATTTTTCACATAATTAAATTACTTTTAATCAATGAATTGCTTTTAAATCTCAGTCATCCCCAAACATACACCAACCAATATATTTCATCTTTTAATTTACTCAGTATAAAGGCTTGACATGGTCAATCTAAGCCCACAAATGTTCAATTTCATCATTACAGACAACTTTTTAAACTATTTTAAACACATGATTTAGGAAAATATTCAACCAAAATTCATTCTAGAAAAGGGATAAATTACTATTAGTATTTAACATTGATAAAGTCATCTTTAATTTATCTTTTAATGAACAACAAACTTGAGATATTTTGACTACTTCAACAACAATCCTATAGTGTCACTTCAATGATCTACACTGTTTGCTTTGACAACATGATTGACCAGCTTTCCTCCTTAAATTCACTTTAATTAAACCAAATTTTGGTATCTTAGCTTAACTATAACCTAAACTTATACATACTTACTTTACTACTCACTTAACTNGTCCAATCTATCCTGCTGGTTGTTTGTTTGACTCCACACCTGTGTCATTAGTACAGGTGGAGGTGGAGCATTTACCTGGCCTTGTCTAGATTTAGCACCATCTGGTGGTCACATTGAAAATGGGTCAAGTTGAGAGAAAGAGAGATGGAGATATGACAGATTAGAGAAAGGAGAGAGGAAAGAAATGACTGGTAGTGGCACTGGGTCTCAAGTTAACTTAACAGTCTAAGTTCCCAATTCGGAAAAATACTTTACTCACAATAAACCTGAAAGAATACAAGTGCAACACTTCAATTTCTGAACTCAATGCACATTCATGACATAACCTACTTTTTTATTGATTTATTAAGTATTAGGTAAGAAAAAAGTTATTTGGCTCTACACTGGAACATTTACAGCCCAACGTTTTGTTTTTTTACCATTTACTATGGTTACGTACTATATATATTAAAGATCATTTTTAAAATAAAGGTGCTGTTATTCACATATCTTAAGCTTTGTTTTCACCAAGCAAAATATGTTGGAAATTTTGGTCTAAATGTAGTCTGTCAGATTTAAATTGTGGCCATTTTAAACCAATATAAAGCTGTGTGGTGGCATTGTAAGCACTGCTGCCTTACAGCAAGAAGACCACATGTTTGACTCTAGGCTGTGACTTTTTGCGTGGAGGCTGCCTGTTCTCCCCTGCGCATGCTTGGGTTTTCTCCAGGTACGCCAGTTCCCTCCTGCAGTCCAAAAAAACAAAAACAGGTTAAGTTCATTGATCACACTAAATTGTCACTAGGTTTGAGTGTGAATGGTTGTCTATCTCATTTATCTCTATGTGGCCCTGTGATAAAGTGGTGATCTGTACAGGGTGTACCCCGCCTCTCGTCCACTGAACATCTATGGGCGTCGGCTCCCCACGACCCTGAACAGATACAAGCATGATTCTTTGCTATAAAACTTGAACTAAGTTAAAAACAAAAATTACTGTGACAGTATTTCAGTTATATTTACATGTACGATGAGCAGAGTGAAAAGCTGCAAACCTTTATTTTTTTTTTTCTCCAAGTTGAAGCTCAAGCAAGGTTCTTTGCACCTTTGAGCAAGCTGAGATATGGACTTTGAGGCTGAAATATGAAGTGTTTAAAGTCTCTTAAATTTAGAAGCTGTTTACTCTTATGTACTCATGTCCTGTTGGGTTCAAAACTCACATAAAATGTTAACAACACTCACAAATGCATTGTTTTTAACATGATTGTATACAACATTGTCCACTGCATATTGGGACTCAGTTGAAAGATTAGAATCGACCTAACAAAAAGAGATATTCTCTGTTCTAAACCCAGTTTCAAGTTGATATAAAAATCTGTAGCTAGTATTCTGCTTTGAACCCTAATAATTTATCTTATATTACTCTCTTTGACCTCTCTGCCTTGTGCTACAGGCAGAGAGGCAGAGAGGCTCATCAAAATGGATCAGAGATGTGCGAGAAAATGGACTGAAAAAACGCCAACATGTTAAATCATTGAAAGTTTTTTAAAGCGCGTGCTTGTTTTAGATTCTGTTCCTCATACTGTACATACAACAGAGGTAAAGAGTGCAAAAATTTAAATTCCAATGTACTGTACGTGACCAACATCTAAAACTAGTTTTTGAAGTGGTCACGTCAGTCATTTTGCCCCTTAGCTTTGTCTATTTCAAACCAGGCTAAAAATTACGGTCATATCTGGTCTTACTATATATATATATATATATATATATATATATATATATATAGCATCAACAATCAGGAGGGCAAACTATGGAGAGACTCACTAATGGTCTACACTGCTCATTAGTGCTTTAGCTCCACAGCAGTATTTGAATCTGTAATGAGATATATGTTGATGAATAAAATTACGGATTATTAAACCTCCTCTCTCCTGCACCCTTTTTACAGTTTACCTTAATATTTTTAATAACAGAACCTCTGCCCTTTTTGTTCTTATCTTCCAAACCACCACCCATTTCTTAACCTGCTTTTTATCTGTGCAGGGTCACAGAGGAGATGGTGCCTATCTCCAAAGGTCACGGTAGCAGCGGGGGCACAAACTAGACAGGCTGCAACTCCACCACAGGTCCACTCATACACAACCAACCACTGGAACTCCCCTACTGACTACTTAGAGTTGTCAATTAACATCATATGTATGTTTTTAGTTAGAGGCCACTCACTCTGCGACCTTCTTGCTGTGAGGAGACAGCTCAAAACCATTGTGCTGCCCCTTGTTTCAAATCAGCACATTGAAATAAAGTAAGGCAGTCTAGCTTTAATAATATTAAAGTAAATGTAACTTTTATTTCGTGGCACTTCAGTTGCAACAAAGATGGCATAGCTGCAGCTGAGATTTTATTTATTTTTAAATACTTCAATAAGATCAGTTAAGGTGACTCACAGTCAGGATGCTTTTAGCTGTAGTTTTCATGAAGTGAAGGTGAGTCTTTTTCTTTTTTTTTTCTTTTTTGGTGTTTTCAAATCTCACTCTGATGTTCAAATAAATAAATAAATAACTTTTGGTATCTATTTTTGGAAGTCTCTTAAAGATACAAATCCAATTCAAGTTCCATCTTCTTGAAATCACCAGTCCACACTTTGCCCGAAATGTGCAGTGAATCTTTTTTCTATCACAGAACATAAAAGTTAAAACTAGTTTAAAGTTTTGAGCTGCAAAGATCTGAGTTGTATTGAAACACATTCAAATAATAAGAAAAAACAGTCCCTGTTCCAAGAACTATGGCTTTTCTTCATTTACGTGTTTGATCCAGTCCCATAAATACTAACATGGGGTCCACTTCAGTGCATTACAAATATTACATGGTTCCCTCTATTTAACTGTTCATTTGTCAAATGAAAATCAAAGAATTGCCTTTTAGAAAAAAAAAAACATTGGCAGAATAATATATTAACATCATATAATAATTATTATTTAGTCTTCATTACCTTTGTTGCTTTTGTTTTGTCAGAATTTTAGATGTCTGTAAACTTGGTTCAAGTTTAATAAAGACACGTATTATCTTTCTACCTACAAAATAGCACAGGAGGCTTATAATTTTTCTTTTAAAAACACAAACGTACTCATTGGAAACTATGAAATCAAATATATAAAAATTTACTATGGCCTTTATGAAATAAAGCAGTTTGTCTCCACAAGTAGCTTTCCAGATATGCTGATATGCAATTCTGAAATGCAGGTCCTTAGTCAATGCAAACAAAGCCTTTCTATCCAGACTTTACTCAACAAATCTGAGCATACATACATACCAATACATCAGAACTGATGGACTTCTTCATCCCAAAAAGCTTTACCATGGACATTGCTATTGTTGACCCATTTCCAGTTACTTTTGATGTTTCTGTAGGTAAAACAACTTTCGTAGTAGCTTGCATTTGGTCACAAATGTAGAATTTAAGGACACATTATCCATCAATATGAGGAAAAAAACTGTGCAGATTTTGTTTCTTACGTTTTGATTTACTTTTGACCAGTCGTCATGACTTTGCAGTGAGTACCTTCAATGACCAACATAAGTCAGTTTCCTAAATGAAGAGATGCTCTAATTCATGACATTTATTACATTCTTTATTACTTTAATAAAGTACCATATTGTCTTCATACTCAGAGCTCATTCCTTGTCTTAATACTTTCCTATGAACAAATGGACCTGAAGGTCATTAGTAATGCAGGAAAGCAGAACTTTCCATTCATGATAAGTTGCCCCCAGGTGGATACATTTATCAACTCTAGTTACATGTGGTTCTTCAGAGTGCAGTAATTAATCAGATTACCTGTCTCCGGAAAAAAATAAATAAATAAAGGTGGGCATAAAGAGGCATGTCAGAGGAACTTCATTTTGAATATTGTGAAAGTGTTCATAACATGACAAGCCTCAACAGTATTTCTATTCATGTGATTTAATTCTTATTATCTCATTATTTGTTGGTAATTTTTTATTCACTAAAACACTTTGTTGAGGTTTATAATCTGCTGATAGTAAAGACAATTACCCTGCTTAGTGATCTACTTAAAAGTGTTACATACATGTATTTACTCTAAGATAAAAAAACAACAACATAAATTACAAAATTGTAATTGTGTAAATGTCAAGTGTTAATCCAACATACATACATGAGGGAGAATTTCTAAATATCGGGGAGGATGATGCAATAATACAAGGACAACTGACCTTTATACCATCTTGCTTTAAGGTAGCAGGGTGTGCCACTATAGGCTACTACTAGGTAGCTCAAATGTCTCTATTGACAATTTATCTTATGTCCACAAAGCAGCAATTACGTACTGTGTGTTGTCAAGGATACGTTTTACCTTCAAATTTAAACAGAGCTCCACAATAAGTACCCCAAAGGTTGGGATTTTAGATTGTTTTTGTTCTGTACTGGTTTCTGTGAACTGCCAGTTTAAACACAGAAAGAAAAAAAAAACTATTCCTCTGTGTGTGAGAACAAGGAGGTTTGATTCAAAGACCCTGAGCCTCTTTTCTTCAGTTTTGTTTTGTTTTTTGTATGTGACAAGTTTGACACTCTGTTCACTCAATTGTTTCTCTGGAGAGTATCCAACATGCTTAAATCCAAAAAAGGTTAATAACAAAAAACAACTGGACATCTGTTCTGTAGCTGATGATGGTTCGCTTCTCATCCGAGGAGCTTTATCAATACGTTTATATCACACAAAAAGCAGCATGTCTATACTTCAAAAGTCAAATTGAGCAGTCACCTAATTGTTTATTAAAGGGCTACAACCAATTGCTTAGTAAAATTGCATTTTACTGAAAAACATTTCTGTGCATGGAAAACCTGGCCGTGTTCAGTGGGAAGACTGAACTGTCAGTGTCTGCAAAATAAATATTATAAATAAATGTTTCTGAGATATGACCTTCCACGTGTTTCCATGACATCATGACAACACCCCTCTCCTCAGAACGTCCAGATTCTTAGTTTATATGCACACTTAATGTAGCATCAAGTACTTGTGACAAGGCTGTCTAACTTTCATTACTGTCCTCAAGACAGATTGGATTACACCTGAATGGTGTCGGACACCATAAAACTGAAAAAATACTTTCAAGAGCTTCAACTTTACAGATAATTAAAAAATAATATTGATTAATTACAACAAATTAAACCAAACCAATGTCATAGTCATTAAACTGAAGGAAAGACTGAATTAGTTTGGTTTTTAGGATACAGTAAGAGCAGGAGGGTAAATCAGCTGCTGGAGAGGGTTTCAGGCAGCACAGAACCAAGAATTAATGGGCAGGAATTCTAACGCAGTACGACGACAGTCTGGTAAATGGCCAAATTAAAAGGTCAGGCCTTCAAATATAAGGAAGTGATGAAGGAATGAACAGAGAAGAGAATGAATTATCTCAACATCTAATAAAAAGAGTGAGTTTATTATTTTATGATGACTTTCATGGTTACTAAAGACAGAGGCGAACCTTTTACTGTTACATGTACAAAATGCTGCTGCTAAAATGATTGACAATAATCTTAATACTAATAATAAAGAAGAAATCATTATTATTATTTTTATTAACCACTGTAAAAAGCCTACAATTACATAAAATTTGTGACAAAAATAGACATCAAAACAAAGAGGAAAATCATCAGTCAGGAGAGTATGGGGTGAAAAATATAGCGTGTTATGTTGCTTTCTAGCACCGCAGGTTTCACTTATTTGGGTAAAATGGATAAAACCCTGGGGACAAAGTCCAAAGTCTTTTAATGACTTTTAATGGTTTAATGACAAGCAAAATAACAATAACAGTTTCACTAATGAGAATAATTCTAGTTCTCTCTTTAAATAATGACACATTTACAAAACATTCACTACATTTTGATACTGGTTAGATGAAAGCAAATTTCTCCTTTTTCTTTCATGTTTTGTCTTTAGGTAAATTTCAGAGTGGAGTTGGACTGAAGCAGGTCTGTGGTTGTGACATGGAATACTACTCAGTCACTATTTCCAGAGGACTTAATTTACAGATAACCACAATCTTCTCTCTCTCACAGACTCTCTCTCTCTCACACACACACACACAGATGGAGAACACACACACTACAGTTTTTGATGTCTGATTAGTCAAGTGGTTGATATTCACCAGTGGATGCCACAGTGTCTGGGGAAGATGGATAAAGGTTAATGATGGGGTAAAAGGGCAAACCCTCCCTCTGCTGTGTGTGGTTTGGACCCATTTTTACTGAAGAAGAAAAACAGGCAATACACCACAAAAGACCAAACAGGGGGAAAGAAACTGATGGACTGAGGCCATGTGTGGAATTCCCTTGAATTTTCATTGATGCATTTAGAAAAAGTCCAAATATAATGTGTTCAAACAGTTAACCTTGATGTTTTTCAGTAGCTGTTACTTCCACCTAGTCTTAAAAAAAGTACTTTGAGCTACACTGAAACTTTTATTGAATTACAGCTATTCCTTGAAACATTTACCAAATTACTATTATTTCCTTTATCTGTTTTAGTTCCAGTGATTTCATTTATAAAGCGCCAGTTCATAATAAAAGTCACCAGGGGGTTGTACAAAAAAATGAAAAGTGAAGAAATGCAACTACAAACCATTTTTAACTCATTTATATTCATTTAATTATATTTCAAGTCTAATTCAGTCAGATTCATGTGGAAACTTATGCACATGTTGTTCAACCAACACACTGTCCAAACCAATGCATTTCAGTTAATTTGCATGCCAGTTCAACACAGTAAGATTGACTTCAAGATGACCAAATAACTTCAGACTCAAATCTATGTGTGTGTTGAAAAACAAATGCCAGACTCAATGTCTGAGTGATTTGGTGCCAACTAAAATAATAATCTGGAGCAATTATATAGTATATAAAAATGTAATTTATGAGTTATTCCTCAGTAGCAAAAACTGTATACTTTGAGTCTTGTTAAGGAACAAAAACCTTGTTTATTTAAATGTGCAAACCACTGCTAACACCGAAGTTTCTCCAAAACAGTGTATCATTTATAAAACATACTGGAGGCAGTGTAATAGGAGACGCTGACCTTTTGTGAATGAGACATTTTAAATTGTCCAGCATCTTTTGGTTGACTGAAACAAAACTATTCAAATAAGAGAAGATGGGTAAAGTGGGTTTTTACAGAAATAAACAAAGAATTTGTCTTCATGGACCATTCAATAAATATTTTCTAGTCTTAAAAAGTCCCTTATTTTGATTGGGCATGCATGTTTACCCACAACTGGAAAATAAGACAGGTCATAACTTTACAAGAATGAACAAGAATTCACCATCAACATCTTAAAAAAAAAAACATTTTGATCATTTTGGGACTTTTAACTTCTTGAGTTTTATCAATTTTCATGTGGGCTTCTATTTCTAATATAAAAGAACTATGTTTTATTTTAATGGCTAATATTGCAATAAATGTGTGTGAATTTGTACATAGAAAAATGTTTGTTTATTTTATTGTTGTTGTTCTTTGTTCTTTATTCTATATTTGTAATTAAAATTTTAAGTACATTTTGGTTGTAGAGATAATTGTGCTAATATTCTGGCATTGGCATCTAGTGATCAAATAGTATTGCACATTAAGGTGCTTGCATTTTGGATTTTTTTGACAAAAAGAAACACATTTAGTCTTTAAAACACAGTTTATTCTTTAATAAAACTTCTGTGATTGTTTTTTATAGTCAACCCCATAAAGAGGGAAAATCAAAAGTGTGTTACACATGTGAACTTTACGGACTCAAAAAGCTAATCTTTCAAGTTCTTGTTTAGTGTTCAATTTCCAAAAGCAATGACTGCACTTTAGTTGAAACTGGCACACCAAAGGCATGAAACAACTCTAAATTGGTTATGATTCCAAGATTTCTCCCACTGAACAAAAAAAAAAAAAAAAGTTGCAGTCATTAATGATTAATACAGATCAAGACTTCATTCAAACTGTGCAGGGGCCTTCAGAGGATGAGATTAATCTAACTTGGAAATGTTTATATTCTTCAAGCTGCGCATTCTGTTGCAGTGCTTTTCAGCACTTGCCAGTCTTTCTGTCGAAGTGCCTATTAGTTTGAATTGACTCTCTGTAGCCTATTCCACGCACCTTTGGGTGTTTTCTTGCTTTGGCTCGGCACTGCTGCTGGGATCAAACAGTATAAATGATTCAGAGTTTCGTATAGCTCTTAGCCCAAAACCATGCCTCTTATTCCCTCAACATTCCTTTTTCAACACACACAGTCAAATAAAAATACACAAACACACTTTTGGGCACTCTTGAGGTTTCAACAATAACTTTATTCACTATTTAGATGGTTCCGAATATGGTTGAAGGCCAGAAGCACTCTAAAGTGAAAGTGGAAGTAAAGCAAGCATGAACTGTGTAACTTTTTTATTATTCTATAGGACCTTACTGCTGAGAGTTTATCATCTCGTCAGATTGAGAAATCGAAAGCTTGACAAGCCTGCCATTACAACATATTACTACTGCATTGACGGAAAACCTATTGTTTGCCTAAATTGTAAAACATTTTCTGATTTAAAACTTATAAAAAAACAGACAACTATGTACATTCTACCAGGAGAGCACACTGCTTCTCTGTTGGTATGAATGTTTGGTCAAACACAAAGAAAGTATTTCCTGTAGATGTTAACAAGAAGTGGATAATTTTTACACCTTGATACACAAAATCACTTTACTTAGATATTTTTGGAGAGATTGTCTTGCACTTTATACATACTTACTTTTAACCTATCATCAGAAAATAACCTTGAACAAACAAAAATGCAAATGTGAAAAGTTGGAATAAAACAAACAAAAAAAACATCAATAAAAAAGAAAGAGGTGTGTCTTGTCCTTGGGATATCCTTGGCATGTGTGTGTGAGTGTGTGCACGCGCATGCTGTCTTCTGAGCTACTAAAATAGAATAAGAAAGCACTAGAATCATGTGCTGACAGATTGTTGTGTGAAGAAAAAGTAAAAATCAATGCGTCCTCATATCATCCGCTCTATTGACCTCCAAAGACTGTTCATCATAAGATTTCAGGGAAGAAAAAAAGTGTTGAAAAACACTGATGTGACCTTGTTTTGTTTTTTTTCATTGCTAAAATGAAAAAAGATGAAACCAGCCACTGAGAGAACTGAGAAATCCGTATTTCTCTTTTAAGAGACCAAACCATAAAATTAATAAACAGCCTTTCTCACCTAACTTTGAACTAGAGACTTTAAAATATAAATTCAAAATCATTTCAGGATGTCCTTTTCAAGGATGAATGCAAGAGAAAGTTTAACTTTTTGTATGCTGCTGTTAGGATTCTAACCTGTCCTTTTAGACAGTTTCTCACTGGGCTGCAACTGTTGGAGACCAGTTGGCAGACAACATTCAAGAGGGAGTCTCCAAAATGTCTTGAAATATTTACAGGGGTTCTAAATTTCCTCTTGTGAGTCGCAGAGGCGCGAGTGAATTTTGAACAAATTCAAAATATTTGTGCAAAATTTTCTCTCAAAGTAGTAAACAGAGGGTACCTCAAACTGTTCTCAGTTAGGTTACATAATTGTAGAGCGTTAGACTTGTACTTAGACACCTGCACAGGAGTTCTCCTTGTGACTGAAAACATCAGAGGCTGCAGTCTCAAGTGTCCAGGTCTTAAAACCACACAAATGATCAACAATAATTCATAAAAACTGGACAAAATCTGCCTATCTTCATTTCAAAAGTGTACTTCAGTAGATTAAACCACAAATCAGCTGCCAAGGTGGGTACAAAGTGGTGCTGAGGAGACTGCAATGTGGGCAGTGGCGGGCAACAAAATATTGTGCACAGTCTAGAACAGAGTTTTGCAGGTTGTGCACATGAAAACTGGTTGCCTAAAATGTGGCGACATGACTCACAGGTTACTTGGCAGAAAACACTAAGAATTCAGTGAGACTGCAACTAAAACTTTGTCTGTTTTCTTGCAATTTTGAGTCACTAACTAGTCTCCAACAATCACAGCCCAGTGAGATATGTGTTCTTCTCCTTTTGTGCCACTTCTTTTTGGTAAAATTGTGGGCTGGCTTCACTATTGCTCTGCACTTCTTGATGCCAGCTCACATCTTGTTGCAGCGTCTCACCTGCACCCTGTATCCTCATCAACAACTGCTTCATAAGATCAGCTCAGCCCATCATCCAACACCTAACTGTACAGACACCTTGACGATCACAGTGGCCACAGCATCACTCTATTGTTTGTTCCTACAATCCCTGATAACTTTATTTGTACCTACATGAAATACTGTTTTTCTTACCTGTTCACTTCCTCCTGTGCAGTAAAAATGGCTGGACAAACATCCTGCTCTCTGCACTGACTATTACTTACTATTACTGCTTTGGATTTCCTCATAGCTCTTGATCTTCTTGTCACTGAGACACCTGCAAAAAATATACCCACCTGTGACCATCCTGCCTGCCCACTCTCCACTGAGACGTCCTCTTCTTCTCCTTGGACTCCTAGATTCCTTCAACCACTGCCTCAAACCTGAAAACACAAAAAGGAAGACAGGTAAGACTATATACATTCACTTCTCTAACAATCTTTATATTCATTATACTCAAGATTAGGAGATCATCTTCTCTCCTTTTCCAGAATTGATGCCCATAAACCTCTACCATCATCACTGACTAAGCTACATGTACACATTCACACACACAAATTCACAGACTGGGGGCTATGTGGGGGTGGGTGTCTTGCTCAAGGGCACTCCGACATGTGGTAAGGGAAGCCAGGATCAGACCACCAACTTTCCAATTGGCAGACAACTGCTGTTGCTCCTGAACCAGAGCTGCCACCATCTGCTTTCCTTAATTTTTATTTTTCTGTGAAATCAATCCGAACTTGGAAAAAGGGATGCATATGATGCAGTGAGCACTGTATAAATGAATTGCAAATTAATTTTCAATTACATAAATCAGAATTTTAAAAAAATGCACATGCCTACCATATGCATCTCTTTCTGAAAAGGATTTTATGTCCATGAGACTTGATTGAAAGCCACTTATTATCCTCCTGACTGTTACTGGAACTCTATGTCAACTGACTTCATACAGTAAAAGTGATATATAAGCTGTTTATTATGCGCATGGATGGGCTGAGCTGGAAGACTTGATGGATAGGTAGGACCAAGGTGGAACTATTAATCATCATAAGCAAAAACCTTTACGCTTCCCATTATATTTTGCTAAAGGATTTGAACAGCCAAAACATCTTTGAAAGGTTTATATTTTACATTGTGACATGAATTTTCTAACTAGACTTGCCTAATATTGACATATTTGTGTTTTTGTTTTGTTTTTTCAATAGCATTAAAACAACTAGAGGTGTTTGCAAACCCTGAATTTAAAGCAAAATGTCAATATTGTAATAAATGTATAGCACACTTTTTTATTCACTCCCAGGAAGAAAGTGAGCATGTCTGATTAGAACTATAGTTTTACAAATCATGAAAAATGTCTTTTGGCTTTTTGCACAAGTCCATAACCATCAGTCTTTCTTACTAGCTTTAACTATACATACCGCCTAACTCATGCTATATCTATTTAATACTCCAAAATATTGTTTGTGGGCAATATGCAAATTGTGCTAAATTATCATGATTTTTTAATTCTTTTTAGTAGTATTTTTCTATCATTGTTTTATGCTGAAAATAAATAAGAATAAGAAGTAAGTAGAGTGTGCTTGTCAATACGTTATAGATGAAATGGAGGTGATTAATGGGAACTGGGTGCTGCTTTTGGTGTGATGTTTTGTCACCATCTAGTGGACATTAAAGAGCAGAAAACATTTTCATTTAGAATTGAATGAAATAGTTCTTTACTATTTATGTTCTGTGTGTTCTGTTTGTATGTGTTCTAATCCAGGGCATAGTCTTGCTCTGGTCATATACAAGGGCAAGACTACACTGGAGTCTTTAGATGTTCCCCTGACACCTGAACAAAAAGCCATGGGTGCCACTAACCAAATAATCTCTTTCCTTGGCAGTACCATGACTTCCCCCACTCCCACTGCTGTCAGCAAACATGGGAGGGGATGTCCCCTGTCTTCAGTTTGTGTTGATTATTCCTGTTGTCTCCGTTTGTATCTGTTGTTGGTATAGGAAGAAGCCTTTGAGACATCTAGATGTCGGCAGAAGTTATGATGCCAACATGGGTGGCATTGAGAAGTTGAAAAAGTTTGTCCACCTCTGCTGTGCCCTCTTGAAGTCAAAAAAGATATTATCTGCAACTGTCTACACTATCACAAATGCCTGGGTCAGCCACAGGTGGGACTGCAAGGTAATTGGAGTGAACAGTCCGCCTCTGAAAAATTTCATATTACATGTGCCTCTAACCAAAGACCAGCCGTGACTTGCTCTCTAAGAAGCTCTGTCAACAGCTTGAGCACTTCTGTTGATATTCTCAAGCCTGTGCAGGGACATCACTGCCACCACCCAGATGAGTCTTTGTGATTTGAGAGATGAGATTTGTATTAATTTGTGGATTTTTGTTTTTATGTTCTTTTTTTAACCACAAATGGGGAAGAAACCATATTTGGTCACTTTATTAATAGTAATTCTCTCTCTCTCTCTCTCTTTCTCTCTCTCTCTCTCTCTCTCTCTCTATATATATATATATATATATATATGTGTGTGTGTTATTGGCAGACATACTAAGACTTTATCCTATATATAGGATAAAGTCTTAGTATGTCTGCCAATAACACTCTTGAGTTGAAATTTATTATTTTCAAGTATGTTAATGAGTGCTCTGTAAAAGGCAACTCTCATCTTTACTGAGGGGCTTGAAAGCAACCTTGGTGTGTGACGTAGGAGGGAATCCTTTCGTCAAGAGTCTAATCTTCTTATTGGCCTCTTTGACACAGTTGGACCAAAGGTAAGTGAAAACTGTCAGCAAACCATTACATGCACACAGACCAAATTACCCTTAACAAGAATGACCTGGTCTTCAGTTTACTTTTAATTATTTATTGCATAGAAAATGAAATGGAAAAAAAAGTTGTTTTTTTTCCTATTACTTCGTCAGCACAAATATTTTTCCAAAAGTTAGCACACATAATAACTAAACAGCCAAATGCCTTTTTTAATCTTAGAATCAAAAGTTGTATATTGATAGTGAAAAAAATAAACCTTTAAATACAAATGTGATAGAGTTCATACTGCAGTATGTACGTTGTTTCAAGTTATTTAACTAAAAACAGACATGCAGAAATAAATTTTGCCTTCAAATGAAACTAAAGTGTATTTAAAAGCAAACATTTATGTTATTGCATTAAACTGATTTCAGTATTAAAGACAGACAGAGAAAAATAACTTATTTAAAAGAATTGTAAAAAGACATTACAACAATAATGTGAACAATAAAGTTGTTGCTGCTTTTTAAATGCATAATTTAAAATCATGCCAATGTACTGTAGCCTTATCATAATTTCTATCAAATTTACATAATAGTATTAATACCAGCTAGGACATACTCCATTTATCCCTACCTTTAATTGGAATATTTAAAATTTATCTATGTATTAAGTCTACATGTTGAACAAAGTGTCACGTTGAAATGAGATTTTTAGCTCCTGTCAGCTGGAAGGAATTTGACAGTTGATGACTATTTTCTCTTTGTCTTTGGCAACATAAAACAGACAATCAAATAAATAAATTATAATGCAATAAATAATGAGCCAATGTTGCATGATCTTTTCATGTATTTTTAACCATTTTTAAGCAATGGAAAAGGTAATGACAGTACTAACAGCTTTTCTCTTGTTTTTTTTTAGAATGGCATCGAGGAAAGGTCTTGGGTGAAAGCCCCAATCACTGTATGAAATGTTTTATCATAATTCCCCAGGAGAAATGTCAGACCTTTTCCTCATGGAGGAAGCCAGGGCACTTCTGTATTCTCCCTATCTGCTCAGGCAAAGGTTCAAGGATGCAACGGGGCTCATTACAGTTGAAGGTTAGCTTGTGCAGGTATGTTAATTTAATTTCTCAGATGGATATTCTCTGATGTCCCAGTCCTATTGTGGTTCACAGAACACAAATAAATATGTACAGAAGCCTAAGCATTTCCAAAGGACGGTTAATTTTTTATTGTTGCTTCAGTGCTTAAATGGGCCAATGTGAGAAAAAGAAAAATAATGAAAAAAATTAAAATAGTTACTTCAGGAGGTGTACAATGAATGTGTTGGTTATTACAACACACTAATGCATTGTATTATTAAAGTGTTATTGATTAGAAAGGTGGCTAGCTGAAGGGAAGAGGTCTCTTTGTCAGAACTCTTTAGTAGGTGCTTAATGCACATGTCAAGGCCTTCTTCAATTCAAAGTGAAAGAGACAGCTCATTTTTTCTACATTAACAGAACTAAATACAAAATATTTTGCAGGTATTAGTACTAGTAGCAGACAATAAAGGTAAATCTTAAAAACAAAAGCGAAATTGGCATACTAATGTAGTTGCTGATCTGAGTTACTACTGAAATTTTTATAAGTCTGAATACAAGACAGATGAGTGTAATCCTGCTGCATCTACCAATTAACCACTGACGACTTCTTAGGCATCTGTGTTGGACTTGTCTTCAGTAAAGAATCTTCTCACTTCATAGAGATTGGTTTTCCTAACCTGGCCAGAGCAATCTAATTAAAAGAAGTTGATATAACAACTCCTGATTAACCTGACCTTGAGCACTTCAGCCTCTTAGTTTCTTTTTCAAGAGGAGCTACACTGAGACTGATTAAGGCCAGTAACAGACTTGGGAGCAACTCGTTTGCCTGATGAAACAGATTTCTGAACATATATCAGTGTATTTGTGTATCTCATGTGCTACTAAGCAAAAATATAATGAAAAAAAAAAATGAAATGCCAAAAGTTAACACACAAACATAAAGCTGCTAAAAATATTTCTTTGAAAAGGTTTTGGCCTTAGTACTTACACACACCTACACACCCCACACACACATGCACACACACATATATGCAAATGGACATCACAACGAAAATAAACTGAATCAAATAATTTATTTTAATTTCAGTTTGGAGCAATTTTAATGTCTAGAGTAAAAAATGGTAAATGCACATTGTTTTCCAGCCACCATGTGCTACAACAGGGTGTTCATGATGGACAACCCATGCCTAACATAGAAGTTTACCGTAATAACAAAACTCCACCCAGTTTCAGATCAGGACACTTCTCTTCCTGGGCAACTACAGAGTAAGAGGGAGCCCTGCCGAGTCCCAGGAGCCAAGGTTCAACCATCAGGTGGTCACTAAAATTGCCCATGGATGGATGAAACTGTCATGTTAAATGGGTTTTGTGTTTAGGTTTTGACTTTTGCTTTTATTTTATCAACTTCTCGTATTTGTTTCAATTATTCCATCTTGTTGTTACCTATGGTTTTTGTTTGTTTGTTTGTTTTTCAGGGGGTCCTAGTTTCTACCTTCCATGCACACCTGGTCCTGCTTATAAATCAGTTGTCATCCAGTTAGTTCCTGTAGTATATCTAAAGCCAAGTTTTCTTTACTCACTAGCAGATTTTCCTGTGGATTACTACATTTTTATAGTGTAGACTTTCAGGATGACTGGTTTTGGATTCCCTGCCTTTGCAACACTTTTGGTTTGTTTCTATATTTAATAAAAGTTTATTTTGAATTTCAATTGCCTGCATCATGCCTCCTAGACCTGTGTTTGGTCCTCCTATTCTACTGTGGATCATGACACAAACATATTTTGAGGATTAAGAAAATTTCTGTTTGGAACATTCACAACACATATTGGACTGCAATGCAATTTTATTCATATAGAATCATGTTTCTCAGACTGTATTGCCCTGTTTAGCTTAATAAATGATGACTTGTGATTTATTATTTTTGTGTGCATAAAAAAAGACACAAGGCCATTAACTGCAATGAACATTTAGTTTGGCCTTAGACCAGTATTTAACTACAAACCTAAATAACCTGGTGAGAGGAAGCCCTACCAACGTAATACCACAGTAATCCTGCGGCTGCAGTAATCACTTGGCTCATGCACAAATAGAAGGATTCCAGAAGAGGATTCTGAAGGCTTATTCAAAAAAACACCCAAGAGCAAGGGGTTCCAATTTCAAGTCAGGCCACTTTATTGTGGAGATTACTGACTAACGGACTATGGACTGTTGTGTTTAGTTATGGGGCAGACGCAGCAAACAGGGAGCACCGAGGAGATCGACATTAAAGCCCTTCAGGATATGTATAAAAAATTTGTCATAGAGTGCCCGAGCGGAGTACTTTTTCTGCATGAGTTCAAGCGTTTCTTCGGAGTGGACGCAACAGGAGAAGCCTCTGACTACGCTGAGAACATGTTCCGAGCTTTTGACAAAAATGGGGTGAGAACAAAAAAAAAAAAAAAAAAAAAAAGTAATATTATGCCTTATCTTATAGATCATCCAAATTGTTAAAATGTAAGCTCTTTTTTTGTTTTATTCCACCTGTGTTTCAGGACAACACAATTGATTTCCTTGAGTTTGTGGCAGCACTTAATCTTGTTTTCCGAGGAGACTTGGAGCACAAACTGCGCTGGTCGTTCAAGGTGTACGACAAAGACGGCAATGGCTACGTGGATAGGAGTGAGCTTCGGTCGATCATTGACGTAAGTTCTTTGAGCAAGTTACGACAAAAATCCTTGTAGATGTTGCTGGTAAAATACATTACAGAATTTTCATATTTTTACCCTCTTACAGACTCGTCAAACTTTAAGTGCAAATGAACAATTATACACTTCTTCCACTGCAGCCATTTTGTTTTGTCTTGTAACAATCAGTTGAATGAATGAATGAATGAATGAATGAATGAATGAATGAATGAATACTTATATTTAAAAGATAGTATTTTACAAATATATTACAATTGCTAAATACAATTATACTGACAAATATATTAGGTCCATAGTGTGGGTGCTTTTACTACCAACAGATCAATTCATTAAATTTATTCAAAATACAGTTTTAACTCTGATACCTGTATTCCTCAGTAATTGCATCAGAATTTAACACTGCTTTTATTCCTAACATTCCCATTTTTTATTATTTATTTTTTTTAAGTAGGGCTGTGTAAAGTAGCTGTAAGCAACTAGTATCTTACCTGCAGGTCTTGTAGGAGGAGTCATGCAAATTTCTGCTCACAGCCTACATAGAAGTGATTTTTTTTTCCATCCAAAAAATAAATAAATAAATAAAAGTTTGAGCAAATAGTACAATGAGCTTTTATCTGGTGTGCATTTTGAATTTATTCTACGTATTGGATCAGTGGGCCACCTCATAGACATGAAAAGTAAACACTGTGTGTGAACATTTACTAATAAGAAAATAGCACACACACACACACACATATATATATATATGATGAACTCTGCTCATCCATAGGCTTTGTTATGAGTAGCTGTTAGCTGGAACCCACTATGAGAATCTCTACCTGATTCTCCAAACTAAAATCACTCTGACTGTGTACTACTGCAATAGTAGGACTTTGACTTAAAGGTCGCTCACATAACTGTAATTGTAACTATCCCTTTAAGATAAATAAAGATGAAATGTTGAACAACATTTTTTCTATGAATGAACAATGTATATATTTTAAATAAGCTTTGCTTCCTTAAGAGAAGCCCATATTGATAGCTTTGAGCAACTTTTTATTTTTTTATTTTGGGGCAAATATCAGATTGTAAACATGCATTTTGATGGTGCTGTTAATTTAATGACCATTATATTTCTGATTCAAGTTTGAAACTGTAATACTGTCGATTGTATTGTTGCTATAAATACTTGAACATTCTATGCAGTTACCAAGTCTTACCGTTCAAAGAAAAACAAGTAGCTTTAAAAAACATGTGAAAATCAACTGATATAATTGAATGTATATCAGAAAATGAATTTATTGTATCTTCTTTCTTTTGTCCAGAGCATCTCTCGGATTAAGAGAGGCTCAAAGACAGACGTGAGTGAGCCACATCTTACAGTTGATGAGGTGGTGGATCGAATATTAGACGCTGTCGATGTTGATCGAGATGGTGAGCGTTTAGTGCTTCGTTGCGGAGGGTAAAAATACTGTTAATAGGCAGTAATAACCCTGTGTGTTATTTTCTTTAACAGGTACTGTCAGCATGGAAGAATTTATTAAAGGTGCACAACAAGATCCATGGGTGCTCAGTATGTTGAGGCTGGACATGAACCCTACTGGATGGTTACGGGAGCACAGGAGAAAAAGTGCATACTTCTAAAGTGCCAGATCACCTTGGCCTTTGCTATGATAACAAAACAATCATAGCTTAATCCCACAAGATTTTTTTTTTTCTTTGTAAAATAAAACATAATTTCTTTCATAATGCAGTGTCTCAACATGCAGTTTTGAATTCACAAGCTGTAAAAAAAAAAAAGAAAAATAGTTGGCCTTTTTTTGGCACTGCAAAGAAAAAACATTTTGTAAATCTAAGTACAAAAATTATGTAATCACTATCTCCTTTACGGTTGTTTGGTTTTCACGTTACAGCTATGCTAACGGCTAGCTTATCAACATCAACTTTACAGTTATTTCCTATTGGTGCATATAAAATACATATTGCTAAAGCAACTCAGCCTTTTTTTATCAAGTGTCAATGTGTAAATGATGAATTGTTATAATGATGCTTCTTGTAATTTTGGTTTTATATCAATTTTTTTTTTTTTTTGTTTTGTTATGACGGAGTCATTTTTAAGAATTTATTATGTCATTATTATTCAAACTAAATTAAAACAGTATAAACTTATGAGTTACTTTCCTGTTGTTTAAAGTTTTATTTTATATGAGGTTCATTTAGAAAAAAAACCACATTGTTTTGCCTTTTTTTGCTACTCAGATCAATGCTATTTTTTCATGCTTAACTCTAGATCTTAAACTTATCTGCATCAATCAAATCAGACATTTTCTTGACTTTATGAGTTTCATATTATTAAGTCTACTGATTGCAAATTAAATATATTTGTCATAATCTTAATGAGCAGCTTCCAAAATGAGAAACTAAAGAATAGTGCGTATCTATTCTGTCTGCTTGTATATTACCACTTGTTTGTCAAAAAATAAAGATTTCTTGTTTTCTGTAGGTGTGTACAAACACAGAAAACAGCACACCATTATTACAGAGTGTTTTACTTTGTGTCCTAATTCAGACGCGGTTTCAAATTTTACAAAGAAAACTACTGTCTTTCTAGCATGTTTGATTGGGTAATTCTAGACAAAGTCTGCATTTAAAAGCACATTAATGAATAAAAACATATTTAGTTTAGCAATATATAGTTTAGTCTGTGCATTTGTAAAAAATAATAATAAAGCACATTTTTTTAAGGTATCAGTTTACTAAATCAATGCAGACAATGCATTAGAAACAAGGTCACTGTAGGTTCAGGAAGGGATATGTGTCATGTGGATTACTGTTTTAAACTTAGCTTGCTTAAGTTATTGGCTAAGAATAAGCTACTTTGTTGGGGTCAAACATTGCATGAATAAGTTATCAGGGTTGACTCTGGTCTAGACCCTAGAGCTTCGAGGGAGAGTCCGTTCAGGCAAAGAGGTTGAACTCCAAGTTGTTATGCAGCTAGTGCAGGCAGTTTTTTTCCACTTAAGTTTTTTTTGCTTGTTTGTTTGTTTAAGTTTAAGTTATTTTTTTAGGTATGGATTGCAAAATAAAAAGGAAATGACCATTTCAGTGGAGTATTTAGATTTAGTACAAACTAAAATTACCACATACACTCAGAAAAGGAACTTGAGTCAAACGGCATCAACGACTGACAGAGCGACATCATGGAATTTTGGAGCATAGCAATTAAAATGTTTTTGTCTTAGAATAAACATAATATAAGCAGTTCAGTTTTAATGTTAAGAGTGATTTAGAAAATAAATAAAACAAGTTTCTCCAACAGCCCAATCACCTAAATGAAGTAACAGATTCTTGAACTGTTCCCCAAGCCAACAACCACTCACTGGATTCGTCCTGGAGAGCAAATAATGCTCATCTTTCCACTCACTTCTAATGCTTACCTGGCTTGCTCATTTTCCACCAACCTCCTTTTTGCCATCCTCTATTTTTCCTCTCTTGGGAAACCCGGAGAAGAGTCCCAGAGGAAGGCAAAGAAAACAAATAAGGGATCAGAAATTATTGTTTACTATAACAACTAGTGTAAATATAGGCCTACATTTATTTTATTTATTCATTTACAAAACTCTTAGTATTTGTGGTTTTCTTGATCAGCCTTAATGAGTCTAATATTGTTGGGATTAAAACACTATTATTTGTTGTTGGGGCTTGACATATCCACCAACCTTATTTCCAGAAGTAAAGTGTAATCAAAAATTGGATCTTAATCAACAACTGCAGTCCAGTTACGTTTGTATTTTTACAAATAGTAAAACAAACAAACAAACAAAAAACTCTTAAATAGTTCTAGAAAGCATTTATCTATTTTCTTTACCCTTGCTTTTGTTCAGGGTTGTGGAATGCACCACATTTTATAGTTGATATGCCATTAGTGATCCAGCTTCTCAAGCAAATGAAAGGTGGAACGCTGCCTCCAGGTTGGAGGGTGAGTCTCTGCCTCAAATATCTGGGACTCATATTCATGAGTGATGGTAGCATGGGGTGGGAGATGGATTGACAGATTGGGTCCTTGACAGCAGAACTGAGGACGTTGGTTCGGTCTGTCACAGTGAAAGAAAAAGAGCTGAGCTGAAAGTCAAAGCTCTCAGTTGACTGGTTTGTGATATGTGGCTCACGACAGAAAAAAAAAAAAAAAAAACAAGTAGCTGAGCTTCCTCTATAGGTTAGAGTCTCTGTACGGTGAGGGGCTCCAACATATTGGTAGGAGTCAGTTAAGGGGGGTTTGGACATCTGATTAGGATGCCTCCTAGTTGCCTCCCTTTAGAGGTTATGTGGGCACATCCCACTGGGAGGAGACCTCAGGGCAGACCCAGAGCTGGCTGGAGGGATTGAATATTCTATCTGCTCTGGGAACGCCTAGGATCCCCCAGGAGGAAATGGTAAGTGTTGCTGGGGAAAGGGATGCTTGGATTCTTAAACTTGTTGTCTTCATGACCTGACCACAAATAATAAGCTTAAAAGGATGAATAGATGGATAACCTGGAACACCTAAAAATAACAACAAATAATGTCAACCAAAAGTGAACTGTGAACTACAAAACAAAGCTGTCTTCTAACAAGAAAGTTCTAAGTGCAAAGATTTAAGTAAAACTAAATATAAAAGCAACTAATAGATGTACAACAACACAGAGTGATCACATTTGGCATGTTTCAGCAACACAAAAAAATCCTAGGAAAATAAAGAAGTAAAGTGGACAAAGGAAGGTTAGAAGAAGTCATGTTTTTAGCTAATAACTGTTTAGTGCTAAAATATCAAACTGTGTTGTCTTTGGCATTTCTCAAAAATCCAGCTAAAGAAATGGAATAAAGTGTGTCTTTTGGGCTAGATCCAGTAAAATACTGGTTCTTTGCTAACATGTCATGTAATAGAAGTTATTCCAGGTTTTGTTTCTAAGGAAAGGTTGTATTTCTTTTTACAGTACTGACCTCTGCTGGATGTTACAGAACATACAACTCTTCATTCAAAGAAACCAGATTTTTATTTTTTTTATTTTTTTTTCCACTATCTGAACAAATCCTGCAGCTTTTATTCTCAACTTCTTGCTTTTAGGAATAATAATAAAAAAACTGTTAATCATAAATAACTGCATAAATCTGTCTGCTATACACAGCACAGCTAAACTGATCTGAGGAATGGGTCAAAAATCTTACGTTATTCTAGTCCAATGCTTAACACCAATATAAGCCCGCTGGTTCAGTACCAATACGACCCCCCACCTCACCCATTTAGGTTTTACATCCATGTTTCAGATTCTATCTTTCTGAGTCATGTTTTACATTTTGGTAAAAATGGCATATATTATTCAAACTGAAAAGAGACATATTTCAGTAAAAGTAAAAGTATGTAACCAATGTGTGATAGAAAATTCAGAGATTCTCCATTTAAAAAAACAAACACAAAAAAGCTATCATTTGAACTCCTCACTCAACCTGTGAGTCTTTTTTGGTCAGAAGTTAATTTACATCTTAAGAAGTTGTGATAATTAGCTGCTGTATTCAAACAGGATCAAAAGGAGGATTAAAAGGGGATCAAGTTATATATCATTTTCTTTAAATGAATATGATCTTAAATTCTTATGTTATGTAGACATACCAATGCCTACAATGTAATACATATTCACAGATTTAAAGTTTTAGAATTTGTGTGTGTGTGTGTGGGGGGGGGGGGTGTAAGACATCAACATTCAGGAGGGAGAGCTATGGAGAGATTGACTAATGGTCTACACTGCTCATTAGTGCTGTAGCTCAAAATGTAGCTAAAAAAAAACAGCATTTGAATCTGTAATGAGATATATGTTGATGAATAAAATTATTGAATACTAAACCTAAACCTCTCTCCTGCACTCTCTTTTGAGTCTAATATTTTAACAATAGAACCTCTGCCCTGTTTTCATCATATTCCAAAGTTTTATTTGTTTCCTTTACCTGCTTTTCTCTGCACAGGGTCACAAAGAACCTGGTGCCTGTCTGCACAAGTCACTGTGGGGAATATAACACCTTCCATCTCGCCACATGGGCGGTTCCACTTTCGTTTCAAACTCAGATCCTCTACCAGAGGCCTGGGAGGTTGAGGGTTCTACAAAGTATCTTTGCTGTCCCTAGGACTGCACTCGTCTGGACAGAGATCTCTGAGGTTGTTCCTGGGACTTGTTGGAGCCATTCTTCCAGTTTGGAGTTTGGGGGTCGCAGCACCGAGTGCTCTGATGACCACTGGTACCACTGAGGCCTCGACTTTCCACAACTTCTCTATTTCCTCTTTCAGCCCTTTGTATTTCTTGAGCTTATATATATATATATATATATAAAAGTTGTAGCATCTTTTTTTCTCTGGCCAGAAACAGCCCCCCAGTGAACTGGAAGTGGTCAGTGAGCCACCAGTTGATGACCAAAGCTGTAGAACATTTTGCGTCTCTCTGATAATAAAAATAAATAAATAAATATAGCTTATTTATTATTTCAACCGGTTGGGTCTGGCTGTTGCTTTCCCAATGGAATAGGAATAAACCAAGAGCACATTTTATTTTTGCAAGTTTAAAAGAAAAGAGAAGCAAATGCCCATTTTTCCCACAGCCCGCGAAGGCACCATCTTATCGCAGCGTCGCCGCACCTCTCAGGTGTCTGTGCCGACCGGGCGGCAGCAGCGGCGCGCGAGGAGAAATGACATCGGGGCGGCATGGCGGACAGAGAGAAGAGGAAGAGCAGCCCTCCGTCCGGCCGCAGCTTCCAGGTCAACTCCAGGTGAGGGAGGCTGTAGGGAGGGAGGATCCACCGCGGCTCTGCGGGTGTGAGGGATGCTGATGCTGGCTGCTCGGAGCCGCTGCAGCGCCGGTTTTCCTTTAAGCTCCCCGGCTTGAACGCGTTGTGTTGTCTTGTCTTGTTGTTTTGGGGCGTGTCTGCTCCCCAGTGGGAGCACACACCGTAGGTGCTTTGCTGCACCTACAGAGCATACGTCGACCTACTTTTTTTTTTATTTTTCTCCTCTCCTTAATCGGCTCTAACCCCCAAATCCTTAGAGTCTTTGAACACAGCAGCTTTAGCTTTGGGTGCTGACATGTAAATACCATTTATTTATTGATTTTCATTGGATGTAGTGTGTGACAGAAAAATCCAAGCAACTTTGAAGTTTTGCTGTATCAAATTGAAAGAAAAAACCCACATTGAGACAAATGCAGAACTTATAATATTTAAGATGCCATAGTGGTGGATCAAACAATATGATTGCATAATCGAAGGACTACAATGTTCATACAGCCAGTGGATTTTTTTTAATCTTATTACGTTTTTAAATTAGTAAATTGTGTGTCCTGGATCTGCAGATGCATGGGCCTTTTCTTGTCCAGATTTGCAGAAATTAATGTGGCTGCATGCCGCAGATGCTTCTCTGTACTCACATATCTTTATTTATTGCAGCGCTGCCTGATGAGAAGCTGTGATCATTTAGTGAGGAAGGCCTTTGATCAATATTCCCCAGTGAGATGGCAACGCACATACACACTGACTCTGTCCATCCATGTCTCTGCAGCAAAAAGGCGTATTTATAACCATTACGATGCAGGCTTTTCACACAGTGGCTCCAGTACAGTTTATTGTCCAACTACAAAAAAAAAAAATTGGATAAATGATTTCGAACTTTGCCTCAAAGCTCCACAATCTCCAGTTACCAGAAATCCAATATTGACACAATATCAGTTTAAGGAATAAAACAGCTGCCTATCTTAATGTGCTTATTTTTAATGAATAAAAATGGAATATCACAAGAAAGCAGTTACATGAAATAAAAGTCAGACTCAAACCATAATATCACAGATGCAATCAAGTTTAATTACTAATAAAAACTTTTTAACTTGATATAACTTGATATAAGTAGAATATTTTAGTGCTGCGCCTGATGAGAAAGGAGGCCAAATAACAAACACAGGATTGGCTCAGTCCCAAAGCAGCCATATGTCGACGGGTTAGTTTTCTGTCGCCTGCCTGCCTGCCATTTCTTCCATACTTACTATAGTTCAAAAAGAGACAGCCAGTCTGCTGCTGTCATTACACATCTTTGTTGAGACATTTAGTGGCAGAAACATGGGAAGAGTTTGTCAAAGCATTTTTGATACGATCACAGTTTGAGTCGCCAAAGTCAAGCTGTATGAGCACAACAGATTTCAGTTTTGAAGGTAAAAAATAAGTTTAACAGTAAGAGTAATAGGTCACTAAAATCTAACGTAACTGTGTTTGTTATCATTTATACAAAAAATAAGTTTTAACATTTTGTCACTACACAAAACTAGTTTCCATACCAAACAGTTATGGTTCTCTTCTGAGACTAGAAAACGAACGAATTTCACAATAAATTATGTGTGATAAAGCAAAAATTCAGTCAACTTGTTTTTGTTTTTCTCAACACCAAAAGTTAGATCTGTCTACACAAGACAGGTTTTTGATGCTCAGCTCAACTGAAAAAAAAAATTAGCTTTTTTTTTTCCTGAGAGCTACAGATTCCTCTTATTATTGAGGCAGTCATGACATGCCCTCTGACATAAACAGCATTACGAGATTGGAGGTATGGTGGTAGAAAAAGGGAACTGCAAACTTCTCAGTGCTGTCCGTTTGAGAGGTTGCTACTTAAAATTCAAATGGGCTTATGGTTGGAGATTAAGGAGATTAGACTTTGCTTTTGCAGATTACTAGTTGTCCAAAATGAAACCAATTTTTTTTTTGCATAAGTCACTGAAAATGTATGTCATCACCAAGAAAGCTGGTTGAAAACATTCTGAGAAAACTTTACAGTCCGGTGCAAAAGGGTGTACTCCTACACTTTTTCCATTTTTATTTTTATTTTTTCTCCTTAACGTTGCAGAAAACCTGAACTACAACCTGTTGCAGGTTGAAGAGAGCAGTAGTAGAACTGCATGGTACACTTAACACATCCAAATTTGCAAAGGTGATTGATCATCCATGTTGGAAAATTTCAATTTTCTGAATTTAGATGCCCTCTAAATAAATTTTGAATGTCTGATTTGAAACAACAAAGAAGTTTAAGAGAAATGACTGATCGCAATAGTTTGCTTACTTAATGAAGGAATAATAAAAATGTGATTTTTTTTCAGTGGAGCTGATTATGTAATAAAAGCCCTATAGTTGGGTTTAGGAGTTACCAGAACTTTATGAGGAGACAGGTTTAAAACAGAGAGTCTGACATACGATTTGTAGATGGGAGTTTGGCTACAGTGTGCATTGAATCTTTAATTATCTTATAAAATAGGTCAAATGTATCTCATGCTGCACACATTCAAACAGGAGCCGCTTTTTTTATGATTGCTCCTTCTGATCCACCGGTTCCATCATTCCAACTTTCATCTTTTAGCCTGCTGCTTCTGTGGTTCTGCTGATGAGATCTGTTCAGGCAGATGGATTCCCAGGATGTGGATGGTGAAAAGGATGGGTTTAAGGCTGATGAGAAACAAGGAATGCGTAATAAATTCTCCAGATTCATATTTCCATCCCCGGTAACTCTGTTTTGTATTGATTGTGGAGAAGAAAGAGTAGCTGTTGTTTTTTGTTTGTTTGTTTGTTTGTTTTCTTGTTGTTGTTCTATTTGTCCTGGTAGTGTGTGTGTTGAGCGGGGTCTAGAGGACTAGCTTGTTGTTGTCCGGCTGTGTTTTCTCTAAAACTGAGCAGGGATGTAAATTGATCTGATTTGAATTTCGCTCAGTTAAAGCTGACGTCGTGGACAGTAAATGCACGGGTTGCAGTTCCTCTCTGCTGATTATTTACTGCCGTCTCCTAATTCTGCTGACAAGACACGTTACAGCTGATGGCACTGCCTCTCTGTGTATACACCGCATGCCCCCTTTTTGTCGGCATTTCTTTCTGAAAGAAAAGGAAAAGAAGAAAACAAGAATGCATATTTTTAATAATTCAGTCATTTTGACATCCTTTGCTGTGCTTTCTTACAGCTTTTCTGTGTATGAAATTTACTTCCTAACTTTTCTTTTCCACTCATTGCTTCTGTTTACATTTTGATTTAAGACTTTGATGAATTATATTTTCTTTTTTTTATCATTATTCTTATTATTCTTTTCTTGTTCCAGTTTTGGATAGTATTCCTGAGTCTTTAACTTTCTGTCCTGTTCAGCTGACTGGGCCTTTCTCAGTAACAGAGCAGGCCCATAGTTGATGTCAGTGTGGTGTCTGATAAAATCACAAGCTTTTGTTCAGAGAGGCTGCTATAAAACCCAGTGACTGAATACAAGAAGGCCTGCAATGTGAGTGGTCAGACCAACACAAACTTATATTATACCTTTCAAACTTTGTTTTATGTCCCACAAAGTGCTTTATATTGTGTTATTGAAATCATTCATACTTAGTTACTTGTCAAATAATAATTTCACTGTATGTATATAGTACATTTTTGGCTATAATCATATATTGATGTCCAAGAACTTTGACACAAGAAATAGGTAGAGATACATGACTAACCAAATTAGAGAGTAAACAGTAATTAAAAAGCGATAAGATAGGAACATACATGTATTGATGTTGTAATGATCTGTGGTGTGTTGGACTCAAAAGCTGCAGGTAAATTGATATAGATTAAAAGTGATTTGATGAAGACAAAGAAAGTCCAGACAGGCAAAGGGAACAAAACATTTAGAGGAGGGGGAAAAGGTGACCAGGACTAGTTTTATTGGAACTACTGGGCATCTGACAAAAGCTGAGTAAAATCAACGTGCTGGGAGGAGTGGTTACTGAGCAGAGGCAGGTGAGCTGACTACAGATGGAACACAGGTGTGTGGAACTGAACAACAAGGATATCTGAGGGAGACATATAGTGGTGAACTGTAACAAAACAGCAGTGGCAAAGAAACTGAAAACACTGGCAGAAAGTCAACGGGAACGCTGAAATATACAGTTACCTAAAGGGCAACCATAGAGGAAAACAGAAATTCAAACCAGGGAAAGCAAACCAAACTATAGCAAAGTCCACAAACCTCCAAACCATGACAGATGGTCTGTGGATTGGGAATTATTACATAAATCATTTTCCCATCATATTCGGTGAAGCTGTCAGTTTGGATTTGGAGGGATGCATTTTTCATGAAGTTTCTCCAAAGTCACTTTTCCCTTTTCTCAGCAACATGCTTTGAATCCTATCATCAGTTTGGTTAAATAGCTTCATAAATTACGCCATATGTTTTTGCTTTTTGTTTATTTTTTGAACTTTTACTAGACTTGTGCCTACAGACAGACATCCCCAAATATTGAGTTACCATGTTTAGAGATGGTATTTATGAGGGGATTCTGAAATAACCACAATATAGGACAGTTTCTTATAATGTGATTCATAGTTCCTTTTTGGAACCATGGCAGTTTAGAGTGGATTGTTTTCCATTTCTAAATGTGAGCTTAATCTTGGCTGTCTTGCCAAGATTCTGTTCCAGACTTCTTGGCTTGGTTGATCTAGAAATTATGTTTATGGTTCCAAACCTATTTCACTTCAGATTGATGGAGGCAATAGGTGATTTGGATTGCAATATTAACAGAACTACTTTCATACTCTTTCCCAGATATTAGGGATGCACCAGTACCACATTTTTTCAAATCCTGTTTTTTTCAGTACATTTCAGTGTTTCCCGATACTGAATACTGATACAAGGACTAATAAATGTCATTTCACTTCTTACAATTACTTTGGAAATCAGAGGAGCTTACTTTTTGTGTTAACTCCTTAAAAAGAGTCAGGACATCAATAGTCTTTTTCGAAAGCACCCATTGGTGAGTGGTAAGATTAACAGGAAGCTCATGCTCAGATGAGTATCTTCCCAAGGCCTCTTCTGCTCAGTAAGAGACTGTAGCATCCTGTTGGCATCTTTTAATTTGCTGGTTGAGCTTCTTCTGGATATCTTAGGAGTAAGATAAGGTGGAATGTTTTAAATGTCCACATATTTTCTGTCTGACTGCCACTGCATCAGCCACACTGCAACTGTTTCCCACTGCTATTCGCGAACTCTTTCAACTCAGCATTGTGTTGGCTCTTTAGGCACTTCATCAAACTGTGTGTATTTTAAGCACCTAATTTTGTCCCTCTTCTTAACAACTTTTCTGAGCATTATTTGCAATCTGGTTTACTTTTGTCTTTACTTTACTTTATGGTGCATTACCACCAACAACTACAACTCTAGTTCCAACAACAACTCAAGCCTCTACAACTACAACCGTGGCACCAACAACTACAGCTCAACTAACTGCAACTGTACCACCAACAACTACAACTCAAAAATAATAATAATAAAAAAAAACCTCTAGACTGCTGACATTGCTTCTCCTCTAGCACCAGCTGCTCAACTGAGGCTTGATTGTCACTCTGGCGTAAAGTGGTATTGGAATTATTTTATGAGTACAAGTATGATTACACTCACATCAGACCAATACTCAGTACTGGTATCTGTATTTGGTGCATCCGTACCAGATAAGTCTCAATATACTATCCTGTCTTGCAGGTGTGCAGATTTTTTAAACCTAAAATCCTGAATATTTGAGGAGTAGGATTTGAGCTTTAGTACCAGAACTATAAGCATTAAGTGTTTTGATCTTTTGACTTTTGTTTTGATATATACTACCATTCAGCTTGGACAGATCTGTGCCTTTTTATTTGTATTAAATAAGATAGACACTTCTTGACTCTGAAACATTTATAGAAATTTCACTAAAAACGATCTGCATTTGCTGGTGATACATGGAATATTTTAGTCTATGAAGAAAATAATTATTATTATTGAGCAAAACACCTGAAAGTGACTAAAACCTTCCAGTCTGTTCTGTTGAAATGGATAGTTTGCTGTGCAGTCTGGATAAACTGTAAACTGTTGTTGTTGTTTTTTCATTTGCCATACCTATAGCCATACCTTTGGAAAGCACTAAAGTGATGAATAGTAATAAGACGAAATATTCTGTTGATAGATGACCCAAAAAAAGAAAAGGGAAGATAAGACTTGTATGATCAGTGGGCCTCATTAATAATTTAATGTGACACTATTTAGCTGAGAGAAAGCCATGGACAGGGCGTTTCCTCTGGTACTGGTGTTCTTTTTTTTATTTCTTGTTGGGGCTTCCCGTGTCCTTCTATAATCTGCTAACCCAAGCAGTTTTCTGCGGTGGTGTAGTAAATCGGATGCACACAGCACAGGGTAGGTTATATAACACTACTCCATTCTAGCAGCTTCAGCTCCACAGCTTCAAAACAATTGCCCTGTCCATCTCCCTCCCCTCCGGATGAGCGGCAGCAGCGATGCTTTGAGTCGGACTCCTCGCTCATCGACCCGGATGAGCTGTACCCCTCCTCCCTTTCCTCCGGCTCTCTTCCTGTTCGCTCCTCCTTCTCTCCCTCCCTCCTTCACTTTCTAATCTTGCTCCTTCTCATCTTTCTCTTCTTCTGGCTGTGGATGCCCTCCTCATGCACAGGATGGACTCAAGAGGGGAAGGAGGAGAGGGTTGGATGGAGGACCAGTGGGAAAAATGGTAGGGCATCATTTTTATTACCTTACTGGTGAGGAGCAGCGTGGCTGTGTGTGACCTTGTGAGTGTGTTGCTGCTTATATGCCCTCTTCTTGTTTTATACCACCTCCTTGCATATTAAAGCTTAGGCAGGCAAGCCGTTGAAGGAGACTGGATGCATATAGCCATGTGTACATTTATGTTTGTGGAAGAGAAAGAGAACATGCACAGGTAAACATTTATTTGTTGAAGAAAAGGACCAGAGAAGGCACATAAGTGAACAAATGTAACATTTTAAGTTTGCATATGTGTAATATGATAACAGTCCTGTTGCAGAATAAGCCATATGTTCACAACTGAGTGTCTAAATAGTTTGTTTTGACACAGGGGCTGATGAATGTTTTTTTTTTTTTTTAATCCAGACATGTTGAAGCTGCAAGGACGGTTCAGATCCTGATCATGCTTCATGTCCTGTCCTTGCAGGAGGGCAAAACTAATGAATGACTGTCAGCATGCAGTTCTTGCAATCTCTTGTAGGAGCAGAAGCATGCAACATGCACATTATCAGTAAAAGATGTGGGGTAGAAGGCTTGAAAGAGAATATATATAAAATGCAAATGCCATGTTGTGTGTGAATGTAACGGATAAAAACAGATGCTTGTCTAAGTAGGTTTTTTACTTGGCAAAAGATATCCAGAAAAGTCTTCAATATTGTGTCCAGCATGCATTTTCTCTTTCTAGCACATGATGGCATATCTGTCATTTAGTTACCCTTTGCCTCAGAGTATGACCGTGTTTTTGCCTGTGTTTGTAAGTGAGTTTGTTTGTCTGTAGTATTAGCAAAATATCTCTTGGACCACTGGACAGAATTTAATCAAACTTTTAGAAAGTGGATGTACATTTACAGCTGATTCACTTTTGGAGTCACTGTGATTCACTATGGCCACCAGAGCAAATTGACCTTAGCCAATACAAAAATGGCTATAACTTTAGATATTGTGCTAAATTTTGGTGTGATAGTAGATGTGAGTCATTCATGATGCATACTCTAATTGTCTAACATATTTGCATACAACATTTGCAGCAACTGTTACAGTGAACACTGTCTGCCTCTCATATCTCACTAAATATCTTGTGAACTACTGGCCATATTTTAGTGAAACTCTCAGAAAGAAATCGTGGGATGTACATCTACAACTGATTAGGATTCGGATTCAGTCCCATGCTAGATGGCCTGCGCGGCTAATCAGCTTTAGCCAAGACAGAAATGACTATAACTTTGTTACATTTTTTACAGACATTGAGCTAATTTTGTTGTGGTAGCAGATGAAAGTCATTCCCAGCCCGTACTTTGAGCTCTAATACAATTCACAGGATTTTGCGAAGACAGCTAAAACTTTGTCCTTTAATATCATTAAATTTTTTATTTATTTATTTTTGTTAAAAATTTGGGCATGAAAGGTGATTGGCAATATGCATTCCTTCAAAGAATACATATATGTTTTCTTCTTTTGGGGGGGACTATGACTCCATACTGTGCACAAAGTCACTTAACATTTTACTTATTATAAATAGCGAAAAAAAAAAAATGCTGTTGTAGCAAGAAAAAAAATAAATTTAGGAAAAAGTAAAAGCCTTTATTTGCATGGATACTAAATGACCTTGTGTGATATTTTCAAGCAAAATAAATTTACATTTGTGAGTAAGCTTTGAATAATGATCGTTTTGTTGATGCTGTGGGAGTGAAATCTGTATTCAGTTAAGGACAAACAAGCTGTTTTGGGCTCATCATGTCCTGAGTAAAAGGTCATACCGTCCTTTGTTAATACACACAGACATGCACACCATGAAGACACAAAAGTGCCAGTTGGCTGCCCTGTTGCCTCCCACTGTCAGTAAAATGCACCAAATTACCTCAAATCCACAGTGATACAAACTGAAACATCAGTCCTGCAGTGTTGTTGTCATCTGATGTCTCTTACAACATAATCTATTAGCAGAGAATGCCAGGGGGCATTTTGAAAATGGGATCTTAGCCAAAGAATGACCACGTAGTAATATTACAGCAGTAATACCACAGCAAGTCAATCAATGCAAATGATGGACACTCAACTTGTCCCATTTTCAACTCCTATTTGATTGTTATATTCTGTTTTATATGTTCATTTTCAGGATCCATATCAGGGATCCTAGACTCTTTATAGTCCCATTATTTATTTGAATTGGAGTTTAAGTTAGAGAAAGATCAGATATGCTAAAAAAATAAATCATCTCAGAAAATTATTTTAAATTTTCAGATAACCTATATGTGGTTTCTTGGACATTTTAATAAAGTAGATGACTCTACTGGTAAGATTCAACTAACATACACACTCGGTATGTGAGGATGGCACCAACAGACAGGTCATAACTCTACACATGACAAGTAATAAATTAATAATAAAAACTAGTAATAATATTATTGTTGTCAATTTCATAAACCAGACAGCTAATCTTAATTGGCAGCTCATATTAGTGGGAACCTCTGTCTATTTTACTAATATGCAGGCTACATAATGTACTTTAATTTTCTGCCTGGTCATACTGAGTTGTCAAAACTGACTTTGTTTTGGTAGCCTTTTATGTGTCATTAACATGCTGTAATTGAAACACCATAAATGTATTTCAAGTTTCTGGATTGGGTTTCCATTACTGAGTAAAATATGCTATGCTACAATGAGTTCCTGATTATATTTTATAATTGATCAGAAAATAAAGGATTTCTGAGAGCTTGCTCTGCTCAACAGTCGATCTGATCAGGTTATCTGTTGAGTAACTATTCCAGACCTTTCTACTTTGTGTTAGGGGAAATTTGTTTATGATTGTTTGTGTGTTGGACGTAATCTTTGTTTCATCTGTACTACAGGTTATGTCTGGAATGTAAGAGGAGCAAATGTTTAGGTCTAGCAAGAGTCAGAATTATGTGGGACCATGTGGCATTTCCTTCTAAGAGCCCTGATGCACTTTCAAGCAAATATAATTCAAATCTTTGATCATCTTTACTCTTAATCATTTGGTTTAATCATTTTTACTTACTAGAAGGCAAAATGTGATTTCTCAACAAATTAACTATTCACACTGGAAATAGTGCATAGTGAATTTGTGTGACCAGCTGTCTAATGAAGATCTAGTACTACAGAAGAGGCTATTTTGAGTCAAATTGCAGATCATGCTTATCCATCATCAGTGGATCTTTATTTTGATACTTTGTCACTGTTAATTTGCTCACTTTTGTTTCAGAAGGTGGGGTGACTTATGAAGACTTTTTAAAGATAAAAAACTCAAAAGAGGACTGGGTGATCAGCAAGGTTTATGACTTTCATCAATGAGTCTGATCACCACTGTTTGCCCTTCAGAATTTCCTGTGTTCTCCGAGCTGTTATAAGGGACAGTGTCGTTTACCCTGTATTTTACACTTGATTGCCTTTCTCTGGTGTCTACATCCACCTTACCCACAATTCACTTCGCTAAAGGGGTCACACTGTCCTGTCCAGGCAGTTTATCTCCCAGCTTTTAATTTTCTCCTCCCCCCATTGCATTTTATCCCTTGCCTTTATTTACACTTTTCTCAAGCTTGGATGGTCACAGAACTTTGTCCAACCTCTTGTTCACCTATGATGGTTGATGGTTGTATTTTTGTCCTTGTGTAAAGCTTCAGTTATCAGTCAACATCAACAATTTAGGGTCACAATGAGATGTCACATATGTGGCTGAGCCATGCATTCTGATGCAGCTGTTTCTTTCCTTTAGTCCATTTTATTTAAGCTTTGTGTATTAGGTAATATTGAAAAAAAGGGCATCCTATTTTTGCAACCATCCCTCCCACGTTTTCAGTTTTCCAACTGCAAGTCAGTCAAGATAAAAACGTTAGATGGTGCCATAGCCACATATTTTTGTTTTGTTTTGTTTTTCTTTTCCTTTATCAGTGTCTGACTTTTTTAGTACTAGTTCAAAACACATAAAGGCTATACGTTGCTCATCAGTGACACTATCAATAAGAATAAATATAAATAGTTTAGGTGTTTTTTTTTAACGTGCTCTTCTCTTTTTCTTTCTTTAAAAAAACAGACACAAACTGTCTAATTAGATTCTACAGTAACATTTTTTATTCTTTTTTTATGAAAGAAAATTACATGCACATCATTTATAAAGATGCATGCAATCAGCTAAAATATGAGGCAGCACCTAAACTGGTAAGTCTCAGTGTTTATAACCTGAACACAGCAGATGGGAGCTTTCCTTTCAGTGAGCCAGGCTATGACAGGGGTAAACCCTCAAGGGAGAAGTTTTCTTTCTTAATGGAGGATAAAGCATTTGTCAGCAGGGGAAGGTATTGCCTTAAAAGGATCGTATGGATATTTTGAAGTAATGTTCTGTCAAATAGTTATTAGTAGTTAGTACCTATCAGCCAGGACATCAATCATTTTACACAGAGGATGAAGACAAGGGCAGATTAATGGTAAGGCCCACTGAGTCCTGCCCTTAGAATATGTCAAACCAATAATGAAAGAAACAATGCTACGTTAGCTAATAAGTTTGTTTAGTTTGCTGCTGTTTTCTCAACTTAACGATGTCCGTATTGCTGTGCGAATATAAATGTGCTGATGCTGCTGAATGGATCAGTCCACTGGGAGTTTAGTAAACCTTTGGACTGACTACATGTGCTGATCAGGTGGACTGATGCACAAATTTCAGTGGAACACTTTGTAACAAAATAACAACATTTGCAAGTCAAGATTAAGAATGTAATTAATAATTTCCATTAATAATTGCATTATGGCTTTTTTTTGCCATTATGCATTAAAACTTAAAGTATATGTCCAAGAAAATGTGTAGTTGTTGTCAATTAGAACTTTTTTCTCATGATTTTCCAATTTTTTTTTTATTTTATTCTTTTTTTTTAGAAACAGTTAAAAAAGTCTTCTAAATTGTAAAATGTTGACAAAAAGCAATTACTGGCAAAACTACACAACTTTAAAAGTGAAATTCCACTCATATTTCAAGATATGAAGGATTCACTGTTTGTGTATCACTCAGAGTTACAATTCAGTTGCCAACAAACACTAAAGGATTGCCATTTTCTTTTCCTTCTTGTTTTCCTCATCTCCCTCCTGCCCTTCAACCAGGTTGACGCATGATATCAGTCTGGATGAGTTTGAGGACGATGACCTGTCAGAGATTACGGAGATCACTGACGAGCGAGGGATCAGTCTCAACTGCAATGGCCCAGATATAAAGGTAAGATGGCCCCCAATGAGGTTCTCTAGATTTCACAACTCACATACGTATGTCTTCATTTTTCATGCAACACTTTGTTTCTAATACCTGAATAGGTGATGAGGCCCATTTTTGTGTTGTAGCCAGAACAAGCTGTATGTGTTAGAAAAAAATAAAATAAAATACTGGCTTCTGATTATCAACAGCTTATTGTAGTCATTAATAATATACGCTGGTTGTGCTTGTGTGTGTACATTACAATATTGGGACTAAATTAGCAGAACTGGACTCTCCCACTGGCAGTATTTATTATTTCCATGCCCTTTCTAAATTACCCAACCTGGTAAATCTGCCTCAACATCTTCAGTCTCTATGGTGATGCTCATTTTTATTGTCTGCCCCTGAAAGGCTTACTGGCAGAAAGTAATCATAGGATGAACATCTACATGTGATTAACTTTTGCAGTAAAGTTAATTCAAGGTGGCCACCACAGCCAACTGACCTAAAAAAACAAAACAAAACAAAAAACAACAACCCAAAAACACAAAAATAGCTATATACCTCAATGGCAATTTTACAGATATTGAGCTAAGAATGTGTGTGGTAGTAGCTGAGATGGATCACTAACACATATTCTGAAGGCTAACAACAGGATCTGGATCTTTATTTAAACATCTGCGATTAATTACTGATGTCATCTCTGTCAAATTAGCAAAATATCATATGAAATACGTCAAAGATTTCAATAAGCGTTTCAGAACTTATGACTTATGAAAAACTTATGGAGCCAACCAAAGTCAAGGTGGCTACTACAGCCTACTGACCTTAGAAAATACAAAATTAGCTATAATTCAGTTAGTTTTACAGATATTGAACTAAGGTTTGGTGTGGTTGTGGCTGAGAGTCATTCATAACACACACTCTGCTCTGAGTATGACATTTTATGGTATCACATGAGATTGCTCATAACACCTTTTTTCAGGGTTTGACTTCAACAGCTATAATGTCAATCCCTCTCACCATAAAAAATCTTAGTCTAATTATCTGGTATAAAAGGTGTCTGGAGATATGCATACCTTCGAGGAATAGTAGGCTTTTAGTACTAAACAGTTTTATACTGCTTTGCTGCCTGCCAGTGACACACACAGTTGAAGCTAATCTGAGCATAGTTTCTTCTTTTTAGTGTTTTGACCTGAACTGCTGCTGCATTCACCTTTCTTTGTGCAGAGGTTACTAACTAGATGCAGAGGAGTGACACAAGCAGAAAGAAAAGAAAAACCTTTGAGTCTCATTGGATGTGACTGTGGTGCTCTATTTTGGCTACTTAAATAATCAACTAAAGGTTGTTGGTTGAAAGGTATCAAATAACTGAACTGCTGGCGGAAAATATTGACAGTAAACTAAGCGTGGAAGCAAGTGTTAAATACAGCCATTAGAGAGAGAGCTGTGTGGAAGGAAAGAATAGCCAATAGTACACTTATTATTCTGTCAGATCCCTCATGCTCTGTTCCCACTGAAACCATCATCACTTCCTGCTCCATTCAGCTCTCCTCCAGTATCCTAGGCAACAGGGGGGTTGAGGGGCTTTTTTCAGTGCCATTTGTTGTGACTCTTATTTGATCTTTTACTGAGGCCTGAGCGGCAGAAAAATACAACACACCACTGGGAATACTGTGAGGCTCAGAAGCCCGTTCTCTTTCACTACTTTTCCTTATCCTATCCTGGGAGCTAATTATAGCTCAGACTACTAAAAGTGAGCGCTTTCTGCTAGAGGTGTGTAAGTGTGTGAACGCTGATGACTCACACTCCCCCGGGGACCTTGCAAAGATCAAAATTCAATATGGGTTTTATAATAGCAAACAAGGAAGCTGTGACACCAGAAACCACAAGCCATTATTGTTCATAGTATGTCTGCACACTTAGACTGTAAATTCAACTGTCTAACATTTGTGTTAAATGTATCAAAGTCTATTTTAGCCAAAGGTTTGGGTGACAGGTTTTTCCTTAGAAATAGTAAGCTCTGGGTTTGGTCTCAGTAATCTTTGTGCTTTTCATTGTTCCTGCCTACGTGTTGATCATACGTTGTGTACTCTAGCTTTTGTTTCGCTGCCAGTCATATTCCGTAGAATGCAGCTTGTCGTTGTGCAGCTGTGTGATCTTTTTTTTTTTACTCTTGTCAAACAAAACACAGGTGCTCATGGTGGTACCTGTAGATGCAAAACTGGGAACAACTTAATTTTTTTTTCCCTTTTCAAATATTTGCTATTATCTATTACAACGATTCACATGGAGAAGTACTCATAAACAGAAACAACACTGATTTTACTCACACACTGAGAAAAAAATAGTTCTTTCAAGGTCTGAAGCAATTACTTTTACCTTTACACTTACATATAAGCATGCTATTTTCTCCGATGTTGTTGGGTTTAAAGTCAAAATTTGAAACTGAGGGTACTTTTACTTTACTTGCACTTAATTTATTTGGACAACTTACTGAAACGTTTCGACATAAATCCAAATACAAGGAGTTGCAACATTGTGTTCATTTTTTCAAACTTACTAGTGGAAAAGGGTGTGTGTGTCAGGATTCGTAAATATTCTAAAATGAGCAGCTCGGCGTCAGACAGACACGGGAGACCAAGATAATAGGAAGTGAGTTTATTTTACAGTGAATCGGGAGCAGGAATAATTACAGGAACCAGGAACCTGGAAGCAGAGGACGTGGTAAGTATTTCCTTGGTGAGGAAGGCAGGTAAGTATTATATCCACAGGTGGGAGGCCTTACTGTGCGAAGGATGATCCACGGCACGGAGGTGAGTCCAAAGGTAGGTATTTTCCAGTAACAGGTTGGCAAATTTTCCAGGAGGCAGTAGGTAAGTATCCCTCACGAGGCAGGCAGACAGGCACAGGCAAACAGATAGGTAACTTATCTCCGAGGCAGGTGTCCACAGCAGACCAGACTGGGTAGTCCTAGGTAGGTAGAGGCACGAAAAAATACAAAAAGCTCAGAAAGGGTTCACTATAAAAGCTCGTAATTCACAAGAAGCTTAACACATTACCAGAGAGGCAAAACAATGCTCCAGCGCTGGTCTGGTTCCCACCACGGCCTTAAGTACCAGCTGCCTTCTGATGAGCCTGATCTGCCACAGGTGTAGAGGGAGTGACGAGGAGCTGCCAATCAGCTGTCGAGACGGCCCACCAGGAAGTACCAAAAACACCAAACCTCCAGAATCACCACAGTGTGAGGTGTTGTTTTTGTCACTTTAAGACAGTCACAGTACTTTACACACACTTTTATCATTCTTTAAGTACTTTACACAAACATGAGAAGTATGCAGTACCAGTGTAAGGTTTGGAAAACCTTATTGATAACACATACAGAAGTGTATAATAATAGAAGTGTATAATCAATCTGCTGGATAAGATAAGTTGTCTCAGATTGTCATGGCTGAAAACCAGAACTGCTAAATTTTCTGTGTCACCATTTGCTGATAGGGGTCTTAGACTTACAAAGAAAAATAACCATTCTTTATAGTAGTATGTCGCTGGACTGCAACTGTTGGAGTCTAGTTAGCAACTCAAACTTGACACATTGTTGCAAGAAAATTGTTTGTAACAGGCGAGCAGTTTGGTCACTTTTTGAGCAGCCAATTTGCAAATAACTTATTTTTGAGTACATGGCTTGCAAAACTTTATTCTAGGCCATGTATATTTGACTGGCTCTGTCCTCCCACATCATACATTTATCTTCTATGTACTGAGGGTGGGAATCTTAGGGCACATCATGATTTGATATGAATATGATTCAGAAGGCTGTGATGCAGCAAAATCCTGAGCTTAGTATCATATCCCTCGGGTCTAAAAGAAACAACATAGTAGTGGAATTATAAAACCACTTTTAAATAAATAAGATTTTAAATAAGATTTTAAATAAGATTTTGGGAAGTGAATGAACAAAGGTGTCAAAATGTTGCACATGGTGACATAAGATTATGTGGCAATGGCTGTCTGTGCATTCTTTCTTCTGTGTTTCTACAACTTTGTTTTTGGTCCAGTTGTTGCCAACTTCTGTCCGTATTTTACCATGTTGCAAATGTTTCAGTACATTCTGCAGACTCCGTTCGCCCAACTAGTCACCAACAATCCCAGTCCAGATATAACAGTTAGAAGGAGAAGCAACTTCCAGTGTGTACACAGCTTGATTGCAGTGTTGCTCTTGTCAAAATACAAAACAGAACAAAAAAATCCCTATAACTTAGGAGAAGCCAAAGTACTTCCAAACTCTGGCTTTCAGTGCAGAAGGTGCTGTCTGTGTCTAATGTTTGTTGTGTGCACGCTGCACACTTCGGAGTTCGGCCTTCTTCCAGGACGTAATATTAAAAAATAATGGTTTTTGGACATCTAAAAATCAATTCAGAATCATTCATGTCTGTATCACAATGCATTAAAATATAGATTCTAACCCTTCTTCATAAATGTTAGAATCACATTTATGATTTAATCTACTACAGTACCCCTTTGAAATAAAATTTACAGACTTAGACCACTTTTTTTTGTTGTTGTTTTTTTAAAATTACATATTATTTATCATCAGTGTGAATTTTTTTACACCCAGGCATGTTTTCTGTCAGAGGAGAGCTCCAATGGCGGGTTCAAAATACATTACTTGCACTCTTCAGATGAGTTTGAGACACCTGCGATGACTCTGTCACTAATATGTAAGAAAAGTTGTCACACACATTTTGTTTAGCTTTTTCAAGTTTCAAGCAACAAGGGCTGTGAGTCTCTGTGACTCAAGCGAGGAAATATGAGAACCCTTGTGAATGTCGACAGACATTCTGGAGAGTCCCTCGCGGACACTGTTCCCCAACTAGTGGCAGCCCAGTGAGATTCCACCTTTAGCAGCCTTACATTTCCTTATATTCAGAATATCTGTGCTTGTTTTTACTCGGCTCGTTCAGGAGAGCTGCTACTTTAGTGTGAGGAGGCTGTGGATTACAAAGTAATACATGTGTTGTTTTGTTCCCATTTTGTGTTTATTTGTTTGTTTGTTTTGGTGGTCCCTGCATTTGTAAATGTATATACTAAATGATGGTATGCACATCTTTAGCATGTGAAATTATCAGATGATTCTGTGGCTATAAAATAAGGGTTTTACTAAACGAGAGCAGCAGTTCTGTCATGGTAGTGTGAATGAGCAGCTTGCAATCAAAATTCCAGCCTTATTTTGCCATCTGACAAGAGTAACACAAAAATAAAAATATGTGAATGGGTTCATTGGGACTTAGACTCTCCAGTCGCGACCTCATCAGTGAGCTCAGCATCCAAGGGGAGATTCAGAATGTACCTTCGTCAGTCATTCACAGCGAAAAGAAAGGAGCATCACATACTGCAGGCAGCCATGGTTTCTGACTTAACCCTTCTGAAGCCCTCAAAAGAGAGAGAAACAAAATAGAGAAGCCCTTGTAAATTCAGGTCAATTTCACCCAAAGGCCACAGCAGGGTCACCAGGAGGTGGGTGAGGGTGTTCTGTAAATATTACAATCTATAAGAGTCATTTTCTTGAAATACATAAACATTCATGTGTCAGACATATAAAAAAAATACAAACAAATTTCAATTTTGTTGCCAGCAAAATATTCCAAAAAGTATTACCAGACAGTGAACTTACGCTGCATGCTAAAAGATAAATGCTTATTTCAAAATTTGTTTTAGTCTGTTTAATTTAGCAACTCTTTGTAATTTCTTTGATGAGATGAAATGCACATGCACTATTGGTCCTGTAGTTCTTTCTTTAAAGCTTTTTTTTATAAAAAAGAAAAATAGGAATAAAATGTTGTTTATGTGACCAGAAGACTAAAGAAAATTAAATCAGAGTGCACATGGCTATTGTCATGAAGGGATAATATGGAGCTGCACAATTCCAGACAAAACCATAAAGAGATTTAACGTTCCTCAGAGAGATGAGATGACAACATGTATCATCATCACCACAGCCACTCAGGGGCAGAGTGGGAGAGGAGAGTGCTTCCATGCATACATGTAAGAGTGAATGGATTTGATGAGGAGTCATTTGTCGTGTGTGAAGGGTTGGGGAGAGTGAAATGTCAGGGTGGGGTCAGTGAAAACGGGCACTTACATGTAAGTGACTGCAGAAACACATTGAAACAGAGTTGACACACAGATGTGCCTTATCAGAAGCAATGAGAGCTTTTATTCTTACTCTTAGTTTTATCTGTTGTCACAACCGCTTAAAAAATTCAAATTAGGTTTCTCTCCATGGTCAATAAAATGAAAAAGAAAAACTTTACATCATACATTTAGGACCTTTTTCTGTTTCAACTGAATAACATTTTCTGTATTATTTATAGCTGTGAAAACAAAGTAATAAAAAACATATTTTTGACATCTGACTTTTGTTCAAAATTATTGTTTTTTAAATTCAAGTTTGTGCAAATGTTTGTCATATATATATTATTTATTTATATGTAATTTAGCAGTTTTTCTGATGTTCTGCAGACCACTTGTAATGTTATTTTTAATCAAAACTCTCTTTCCCCTAAAATAACAATGTTTCTTTGTTTGTTCATTTTTTTACATTGAGTGATTGTTGCAAATGTTTTTCTTTTATTTTAAGCCAACAGCTGACATATATGAGCACCTCCCACCCTGGCACCTACTCCATCAGACTAGTGAAAAGTAAACAAAAGACAAAGGAAACCTATGAGTGCATTACATACTTACACACATACGCAAGCACACACACACATTTATGTATGTATGTGTGATGTGTGTGTATGGTGTATGTATATACATATATATATATATATATTCATATATATATGTATATATATACCCGCACGTTACACTCTCTGTGGTACTCAGTTCAAAATGATTAATCAAAACTCTTGAAGTATAATATATAGGAAAGATAAGCAGGCCTATTTCCATGGCAACAGACCTTCTCTTACCCTCTGCACGTGACCAAGCTGAAAATACATTCAGTGTTGTTGCACACACACACACACACACAGAAGCACACATTGCTTTCATGGATACTGCTCACGTCATCTACTCCACACATGGTAACAGTGAAGCGGAATCTGCGGAATCGACCCAAATGGACACTAGAAAAGTGTTTTGTTTTGTTTTTGCATGTTCACAATCATTTAGGCTGTTGCTTATGTAAGTTTAAGACAACTGTTTTTTTGCCGACATGGTTAATATTCAGAGGTCTCTGAAAGGTATTCAGTTCTTTTCAGCTTTGGTTGGCTTTATTGTAACCTCTGAATGCCTATGTGACTCTTTGGAGGGAAAATGTGAACCCCAGCAACTAGTTTGAGACCCTTTGGAGACTACTTTGTGAATGCCTTTTTTTTCCAACTAGTCTCCAAAAGTTGCAGCCTGTTGAGATATTACCTGAAGTTTAGATAAATAATCTAAATCTCATTGTATGCTGAAGAAAACCACAGTCTGTTCTTAAATCCGGCGGTTCCTGCTGCTTTAGGAGCTTTGAAATATGGTAAAGGATACTTTTGATCCATTCAAAAATTTAAACACCACTTTTAAATAATTATTGCCTGCCCCCTAAAGTGAATAATGTTTTCGCTTGTGTCTGTGTGTTTGTTCGTTTGTCTTTACCATTAGCAAAATCTTAGCAAACCGATATTACAGATATTAAGCTAAAGTTTGGTGTGGTAGTATCTGAGACTGTTCCACAACTTATACTTTAAATGCTAACAGACTGCAAGGAATCTGTGTATAAAATTTTGCCATTACCTTTTAAAATTAACTGAGATAATTTAGCATTTTCCTGTGATGTTCTGTTTGTTTGTTGGTGAAATATCTCATGAACCACTGAACAGATGTTACTGAAACTTTCAGAAAACAATAATTGCATTTATGTACCTCTGCAACTGAATCACATTTGAACTAAACTCATTTCAAGTTGGCTGCCAAAACCTACTGACTTTTGAAAACACCATAGTTGCTGTAAATCAGCTGTTTTTATGGGTATTGAGCTGAAGTTTGGGGTGGTAGAAGCAGTGCATGCTCTCCAACACAAACTTTGAGCGCAACACATAGTGCAAAATCTCTGTTGAAAACCTTAACAATAACTGTTGGCATTAACCTTGTTTGTCTGTAAATATCTCATGAACCACTGGACAGGTTTTAGTGAAGCTCTCAAAAAACTTATTTTCGGCTGTACATCAATGACTGATTAACTTTTGGAGTCACCCCAATTCAAGACAGCCACCACAGCTAATCCACCTTAGCATAAACAAAAATGTCTATACCTCGGTGAATTGTATAGAGACTAAGCTAAAATTTAGTGTGGTAGAAGCCAACAGTCAGTCACAACACATACCCAAATGCTCACACATCATGTGAGATCACGTATTGCAATATTGCATGAGATTGCACATTATTTTCAAGATTGAACCAGAACAATTGCAACTCTGCCATTTCTCATAAGACGATCTTAGTCAAAAACACTGGCATGAAAGTCGGTGGGAGAAATATGCCAAACATTTCTGTAATTTTGCTTTGTTTGTGTGTGTGGTTATTGTATAAAACCAAGTTTTTAAATAATTCCAATTTTTTGGAACATTGACCTTCAAAATCTGATAAATCTAATCTTTGTTTGACACTTTGATTTTATTTTATTTTTTATTTTTTGCTTGATTTTTGAGATCAGCTTCAGTTTTGAGATAATTTTGCATTGTCCTGTGGTGTTCTGTTTGACCTGTTTGTTCTGTTTTCCCTGCTCGGACTGCTTTGATCGGGAGAGAGAGATCTTCGGGGCAGCAGTTTTGCTGTAGCCACCGAGCCCCTTGTCTCTTAGCAACAGGAGGCAGGGCTCAGTTAAAGGGGCCGGTGATAACTTGCTGCCATAAAAAGACATGCAACAGAAGAGCCAACTGCTTTACTAAATATTGACTTTTTTTTAGTGGGTGAAAAGATGAAAAGCACAGGAGAGGGGATGGACTAAAGGAGAAAAAAAAAAGATAGGATGGCTGTCAGTGGGAGGAAAAGTCTAAATGATTGACTTAGCACATATGAGTTATTTAAAGGTGCATTTGGAATGGATGGATTGAGGTTAGATGGTTAGTATGGGCTTATGAATGAATAATTAGTGGACAAGAAGATCAGGACAAACAGATCAATGGACTGATGAATCTGGATTGATAGAAGGATGTATTAATAGGCAGGTGATAAATGTGCAGACTGATGGATGGGTTGATGATGAATAGATAGAATAGATGAATGATAGACTGACAGATGGGAAAATGCTTACAGAAAACAATGGGCAGGATGGATGAATAAATCGATGAACATATAAATGAATTCACAAATTGGTACTTAAAAGATATATTGATGGGTGAGATGGAAATGGTTGGTTTTATGAGTGAATGGAAGAATGTTAGATGGATAAAGAAGATTGTTGGACAAATAATGTATGTGAATTTGCACAGTTTGTGGAAGAAATTAAATATTAAAATCTAAGAATATAAACAAAACACATTTATATGTAAGTATTTTACCCTGTCTTTTTTTTTGTCAGTTTAATACAAATTGTTTGTTATTATCAAAGCAATATAAATAGCTGTATGGAGCCCCATGTAACTTGTATTATTTAAATTCCTGTTCAAATCATGGACAGAACATGTTAAATATTTTTGTTAAAATCTTTTGTTTAATGACACACTACGGTGGTGTTTTGACTACGCATCCTACATTTAATTTACTTTTAAATAATGATACTAAGAATAATGTGAAGTTTTCTAAAGTTACTTGAGGACAAATACTGACTTAAAGCATCTAATTGCAGTTCAAAGGTTAATGGCTTTTTAGTCGCCTGCTCTTATACACACAGGCTTCTTTCTTTTTAAGAGAAAGAGGCCTCTGGATATCCTGGGTGAGTATCCCACTGCATACAAATGTGCTTGAAGGCAATAGAAGTGGATTAACCTCCACTCTGTACACCTGTTGTGAATTAGCTTACTGCCTGTGTGTGTAAAGACATTCTGTTTAGCACTTTGCTGCATTTTAAATAAATAAAAAAATATATTTATAATGTATAACAAACAATGTTGGCTCCAAAATGTTTTTAAATCTTGTTTTTTTTTAGAATTAGTGAAATGTGAGTTAATGTCAAAGCAGTTTTGATTGATCTCAGACTTCAGCTGTAGCGACATATTTGAAGCTTCTGAAATTCATTTGACATTTTAGAATTAATGCGATTGAAGATAGCATAGTATTCTGTATCTTTTGAATTAAGTGACTGGACTTTGCATGGGAAGCAAAGAGAGAGTTAAAGACTATAATGGGCTTATCAGTGAGTCGATGTCGAAGCCAGTTGGATGAGTTGGTGCTGTTTGTGCTTGGTGGCCTGATGGTAACTGAAGCAGACTTCCCTGTCTCATTGCCCTTTGACCTAATGTGTCAGTTGACATAAAGGTCATGTGTGCAAGTTGTTTTGATTTAGGCAGAAATGCTTAAATAAAGTGAGCCTCGTATCAGAAACAAAGGTTCTCCTTGGTCTTTGGCCAAAACATTAGTAGTTACTTTTGCTCTAAAAATGTGCCTCAGCTTAAAATTTTATTAAGGGTGAAAACATTTTTTTCAAAATATCAGACAGTCCGTGTATGAAAGTTGATTTGTTCTAGATTGAGTTAAATATAAAGCATTCGCCTCTATTACCCCACTCACATCTGGTTTCCTTTTTTCTTATTTATTTATTTTTTGGTTGGGGGGTAGGCAAATAAGCTAACTGCCTGTGCTTGTTTGGCTAGTTTGTTTATTTTATTTTATTTTTTATTGTTTTTGTAGTTTGTTTAGTTTTTTCATATTGGCCAAAATACTTGCTTGGTTTGTTATATTTTCAAGCTGTCCACATGGATCACAATAACTTTAGACCTTTCTAAATGGCGTTTTAAAAAATAAACTAAACTAAAATCAGCCAAAAACAATGACTTATCCAACCTTCTATAAGCTGTCAGATACAGTATTTCTGTGGAGTAAAAAAGTAATTAATAAAAATAAAAATGATTCATGAAGTAGGAGTTATGTCATTTAACTGAATGGGTCAAGAAGAAATGTAGTAATGACAAAAAATAAATTAATAAAATAAATACACCATTATCATTAAAATAAATACAAAAAATTAAGTAGACACTTGAATTTTCTATTTATAAAAGTATTAGAGATGACCAGTAGGATGGACCACTTTGGGCTAGATATATGCAGATATTAATGGTAGGCACTGATGCAAAATTAGCACAAATTACAGTTATATATATATTTTTCTAGCAACATGACAGCTTTGAATTAGCTGCTCCTAGCAACCAACCATTGCAATTGCCTCTGTGACAAATAAGCACGTCATAGACACATGAGTCATTACTGTTCTGTTAAGACATGATGATATCTTTCTTAAAAGAAACAACCTTTAAATGAATGCAAGCTCAGTCTCATCAAAGAAAGGACACTAAGAGGTCAGGTGAGAATTCTCCAACTATATAAAATTGGGACAAAAGGTCATTGCAGTGTATTCTGAGGAGCAGAGGGAAGGGAGTGTCCATTCTAACTCTAAAATTTGAAGTAAATACTATCATTCAGTGAAGTGGAGTCTATAAATAGTTTTTCTATGTTCTTTTCCTTAAGCAGCCCACTGTTGGCAGTATTAGTGTTGTTGCTGAAGACAAGAGCAGCTTCTAATTGGCCGGCTCAGTCTCCTCATCCTGTGCACACAGTCTCTCTCTGTCTTTCTCTCTGTTTCTTTGCTTTGACTGATGCCACTTTCTCTCCAATCTCTGCAGGGCTGCGTGAGGCGAGGAACCAATAGCATGTCAGGGAGGGTGGAACTTGGAGCCGTTGGCCAGCTTCAGGCAGAGATGTTGCATTTGGAGCTTATCGACGGTGCCGACAGTTACCACGGTGATAAAGAGTCTTCAAAGGCATCCTCTGTTGCACCCTCGGCAGTCACCAAGGACCCTGCAGCATCTGCCACCATGGATACTTACCGGCCCAAGAGACCCACGACTCTTAACCTCTTCCCAATTGTGCCACGCACACAGGTATTGCCTGGATTAACCTTTCCTACAAACTCAAGCACAGTTTTTGGTAGATAGAGAGATGAACACTGAGACATAACAAATGGTAGGAAAAAAGATTATTTCTGTTTGTCTGCCTTTTGATTTCCTTTCTTTACGCATTTTCTTTGTAATTAAAAAAAAGGAAAAACTAATTGGCATAATCACTGATTAATCTACAGTTGCTTTTCTGACAGGATGGGTTTTCTGGACTGAACAATAGCTTTAATTGTCAAGAACCACATTTTTTCTCCCCTTGGTGCCCATCTCTGTTTGTGCTTGAATGCTGCCAAAGCTTGTGACTCTGTGTTTTCGTCCAGTATGCTAATATCTGTGCAAAAGAAGAAGGATGACATTTTGTCTACAAAGGGCTTTTTGTTGGCTTTACCTTGCATTTGAGGTTTAATGCTATAAATGTACTTTGTCTTTAGAATAAGTGTGTGTGAGAGACAGAGTGTAGTAAGCATGAATTAAATGTTTGAATTTGTTTTCTAGAACAACACACATAATATCTTTAATCGACAACCTTATTTGAACAAGAATGTTTAGCTATTTGTGTCCACAGACATTAGAAATCAATACAAAATAGATAGATTTTCAGGTTTAGGTTCCAAAAACCAGCCTAAGTTCTTTAAGATCAGGCTAAGGTGATAGAGCATCCATCTACCAATATGTTGTCTGGCAGTTCTACACTCAGCTCTTTAATGTGTTGAAGTGTCCATGGGCAAGACTGTGAACTCCTTGCTGCTCTCAATGGCAGACATGTTTCAAGAGGAATCCACCCACTCTACATACATTACCATTCAAAGGTAGGCAGTTTTGAAAAGACTAGGACTTAAAATGTGGACCAAACACTATGCTTTAGGTTTAAATGGATGCTTGTTTATGAAAGCTTATTTTTTTATGGTGACGTTGCTCAGAGTCTGGGCTGTGGTAGTTGGGGGTCAGTGCCACGGTCCCTTAATCCTGACACTGCAGATTCTAGCCCAGTTTGCATCAAGAAGGGCATCTGGTATAAAGTAATTGCCAAATTTTTTGCTCAGTGGTGAACCCCAAAAAAGTGAGCCGCCAAAATAAAAACAACAACAACATTGTTCCCAAGATCCCACCTTGCAATCCACGGAGCCTGAATCACTTGTTTGTAATATAGCAGCACCAGGCACTCCAGAATATTCTCTGATAATGTTTGGTTATGCTCTGAATTGTCAGAAGTCTTCATAGGGAAAAATTAGACAATAGTAGGCTGGTACTGGTTATGGCTGACCAATGTATGGGAACCATACAGTTAATGTGACCTAAAACCTAAACTAAGGTAGTTTAAAATGTCAAGAAAAACTGCAAAAATAAAGTAGGCATTGTTGAGATTGTCACTTTCATGTTGCTTATTATTATAATACAAACTATGAATAAAAGCCATAAAAATAATATACATTTCCATGCTAGGTTTGAAGTTGAAATGTAAATGCCTGTATCGTTGCAGTGCAACAGTATTACTGCTCATCATGGTACAGATGTTTGGCACAGGTCCCCAAAGTACAGAACAAATAAGTTAGCCATAGGTAATCACTGCTCCCAGGTAGAAGTGGGAGCTCATTTTATTGAAGAGAAACAAACAAATGCTCACAAGGAAAAAGCATGTATGTTATCCCCATACATGCGTGGATTTTCACCAGGTACTTCAGTTTCCCCCCACAGACCTAAAGCATGCATGTTAGGTTAAATGGTATCTTGCAATTGCCACTAGGTGAGAGTGTGAATGGTTGTTTGTCTATTGTCTCTGTGATGGACGTGCAACCTGTCCAGGGTATGCCCCGCCTTTCACAATGAATGCTGGAGTTAGGCACCAGCTCCCTCATGACACTGCATGGAAAAGTAGGTAAAGAAAATGGATAGATGGATGAAACTGTCAGGATTTGGGTTTTCCTTGTGATTTGCATTTGTCTTGTTTCATTTTGAGTTTGTTCTTGTTCTGTCAGTCATCTTTGTTTATCCTGGTCTTGGTTCTGTCTTTGTTCCTCGTGTCTGTGCTACATTCCCTCCTCCTCAGTCACTCTCTCGTTCTCCTGCCACGCCCATCTCCACCTGCCTGCAATCGTCATCATTCACCTGCGCCCACTTACCTCGTTACCCTCTGTGTTTAAAACCCAGTCACGTTCTCCACCTCGCTGGTGGTTCATTGTCACTTGTCACTTCCTTGTCACGCCATGTCTCGCCTCCTGTTTGCTCATCCGTGTTTTGGATTTTGTCACGTCTAGTTTTTGCTGCCACGTCAGCTCTTTGTTTTGGATATTCCTTATTTTAATAAATTAGGTTCTTTTAGTTTAAATGAGTCTGCAATCTGGGTTTGTCTTCTTCGACTTCACCACAGATCATGACAGAAACACTACTTTGTTTATTGTTTTGTTGTTGTTGTTGTTGTTGTTGTTGTTGTTGTTGTTGTTGTGTGTGTGTTTGTGTGTGTGTGTGTGTTTGTGTGTAATTTCTTTTTTTTAATATATTTTCCCAACCCAAGACAGAGATTCTTCCGAGGAGTTGATCAAACTCTCTGTTTGACACATGACTTATAGAGCATTGTTTACAGCTCAAATTTGATTTAAAAAAACAAACAAACAAAACAATATTATGTGATTTTTATTTATTTATTTTTGTGAACATACCATTTACAAAATCCAACCTTCTTGTAAATGGCCTGCTAGCATAAGCACTCCCCTCTAGCAAGCATATCTATTATCAGGTAGTAACCAATACAAAATTGGTTAGTCTCTGAAATTGTGGATATATAAAAAATTGTCACATTTGATTGAAAAAGGAATGAAATAAATATCACACTGTGGGCTGATTAGTGTTAACTCCTTTAGTTTTAGACATACTACCTTAAAATTGTTCATGAGTTTAAGTGTCTTTCATAGGAGAGGGTTTTTTTTTTGTTTTTCTTACATTGTGTGGGGAACATTGAGCATGTAAGCCTGGCTTTTCAACAACAGATAGGGCTAGAGCTAAATGCAGAGTTTACACTATGTTTGTGACAAGCTCATGTAAACTATACACATTTTACAAAACTTATATAAATTCAAGATAATAGGACCTAATTTTGAAATCTCATCAAGTCATCTTTGAAAGTTGGGGTACTTGGTTCATCGAGGTCGTTAGGTGGGACTCTTCACTCTTATAGGAGGATTAACAGGGCTTCCTGACTCTTCTGTTTTTACAGATCCTGTTGTTTAGTTCATTTGCAGGCCATCTGGGGTATTTTTTCATAGCCAAACTTCTGGTTATTTTGCAGCCATGGACAGCAAACCTTTAGCTTGTTGAAGAGACATTCTAAGCATCCCTCTCCATATCAGCTGCCTTTCTCCTTAAAGTGAAAAAGTGTAAAGCCTGTCATTATGAAGCGGAAAGTGCTTCAATCAACTCCCACACATGCCTCCAGGTTTCTCTGCCAGTCCACTGGCATTACTTGGCTTGTTGAATTGTCTTGGTGCTTGATTTTATTCCTTTTGCTGATGGACCTCAGCTACCAACTATTTTCTTCTCTAAACCGCTGTAGTCTTGTGTCATAAAAAACATGTTTTTCCCAATCTGAAACTAATTTTTTATGGATTTCATTTTCACTATTGTTATGTCTGAAAGGATGTTTTGCTGTGCAGCCAGTCTTGTTTCTTTCTTGCTCTCAGTTTGAGTACAGCTGCCTTGTTTATTTTATTCTGGTTTATTCTTAGTTGTGGTCGAATTTGGCCTCACATTTGCATTTGCACTCCTATGTGTATCTTTTAACTGGCAGTTTGAAAAATCAATTTTTTTCCCTCCATATTTCAAATTTAAAAACAAACATGAAGTGATTATTTCAACGCTTGGTGCATGCAACATACCCCTGCTCCAGTTGCAAAATTGCAAAATAAATTCACAGAAAACTAAAGTCACAAAAATGGCTGTTACCTTAACAGCTCAGCTTATTGATGCTAATTTACTTAGCATCGAGATTACTTATTTAAACTCATTAGACTTGTTCATCACCTACTGGTGCAGGGTTTACTTTTTTTCTTTTTTAAAGCACATTTGAAAGCTCATCACTGCATACCATATAGGGTTCCAAATAAAACGACACTGATGCTTTCAAGCTGCATGTGCTCTTGCTGCTGTGTTTTAGACAAGTCAGGCCTGATCCTGTACTCTTACTAAGCACTCTGACCGACTAAGGCACTGCCATCATTGCACCATTTCTGACCATACAACTGACTCTTGAATTTAATTGTGCTTAAATATGTAATATTCTAATAATTCATGGGTCAGATGAGCTTGATGTCCTGATATGGCCCAGAGGCCACAAGTTGATATTCACTGCTGTAAAGATAATGCGGGGGTGGGCAGGGTCACAGATAATTCTTCTGTCGTACTGACCTCGTTTTCTTTTCGTCTTTTCTTAAAGACCTGGGCTGACAGCGGTGAAAATGCTCTAGCCACAGCTGATTTTGAATATCTGAGATGACCGTTAGAACTCTAGGTTATTATCGGATAACCCCAACTTTATTTTACTGTTAATATCTGAGAACATGTTTGTGTCCATGCAGATGTAAGTCATTAACACTCACACACAGACTCAAATTATATCAGAATCAATTCCCTGAGCAAAGATCTTCTTGTCACATTGTTGAATAGTTTTGGTAATCAGCTCCATTCTGCTGCTTCCCACCTGCTGATTCACTTGTTACCACAGCAACAGCTGAGTTTCCTCCTGATACACGTAGTGAAGATGTGAGTCATGTGTGGGTAGAGAGAGGAGGAGGACAAGATCTTATTTTGGAATGTACTGTCGTCACAGGAGCTTCCACTTTTGCATTGCATCTTAAAAAGAAAATAAAACAAAAGAAAACAAAACATTTTTTTCTCTTATGTAAAACTAGGAATTCATTCTTTCTTATTCCACCCAGAAATAGACAGACCTGCTTTCAAATGGCAAACTGAAATACTGTATAACAAAAGACAGGAACTTAGAAGCTGTCAAGGAAAAAAAAAATCTTTGGTTTATTTTGTTTTTTGAAAATTGTCAAACAAGAGAGAGGAAGAAACAGACATGTTTTACAGTAAATGGTTCAAGGTGCTTTATTTGTCACATACACTGAATTACAAAGTAAAGCATGCAGTGAAATGGGGGTGGGGACTCTGTCACAAAATAGATTTCAAAATGAACAACATAGTGTTCAAGTTTGTACAAAAGAGTTTGTACAATACGTAAAGGTAACAAAAGCAGTAAAACATTTGTTGTGAGCTGAGAAGGTAAAAAATAGTATCGGGAGGAAATATTGCAGTGAGAGTGAAGTGTTGAGGTGCTTTAGGACTTTATGATAAAAATAAGTAGTTCTAATCAAGACATTAAATGGACAGAATCATTCACAAGGTAACAGTTTCTATGGTATTAACAGTATTGTGTGTGTGTTTAGTGATGGTCTGCAGGTGGAAGCTCTTTTAGTCTCCCAGTTTTAGCTAAGTGACTGCTGAGACATCTGCCTGGTCTCTGTGCCTTGAACAGTCTATTGTCTATTGTCTCAAACAAATAAATGCTAGTGATATTCTAAATTATTAATTATATGCACAAAACAGCCACTGTATTAGATTATTATATTAACATATAGTAACCACACTGTTGTAGCAAAGGGGTCTAAGAAGGTTGGAATTTACTTTGCTACTGTTTTAAACTCTCATTAAATGGGGCAAATTACTGGATTTATTTCTCCTAGTTGTCTATCAGATCTCAACAGGTGAGGGCTGAATCCATTGACTACAGGGGATTTTCATCATTACATAATATCAATGAGACCAAATTTGCTTTTTAAGATTTTATTATAAAATGAAAATAAATCAAAATAAAATCAATAAACAAACAATAAAATCAACACAGCAAAAATCAAGTTAACACTGAAAACCACTGAATTATCTGAACCTGATTTAGACAGTTATGTTCACTTACCAATGACTTAATGAAACTCATTATCTTTTATGAGCTGAAGGAAGACTTTAATTATAAGTTCATGTAAAGGATAAGACTCTTTTAAACCTAATGTTTGGCATTATGATATGTGTTTAGGTTTTACACGAGCAAGAACTTGGACAGGTTAGACTATTTTGATAAATAGTTCACTTTGGAATTTAGGTCAGAATAATGTTAATCATTCTGCCAAATTGTCAAATTAGTTTGAGGAAGTATCAGATTAGATCCCTGTTTATCAACTTGAATCAGCCTACAGTTCATAACCAGACTGAATTTCTTTTTCTTATGACCAGATCAAAAAGATGCTTTACCATATCTTAAACTGTATGGCCAACTGTCACTCCATCTTTGGGTGACTCCAGAGGTTGATGGGACCTCCGCAAAACCATTGCAAAGTGGCAAATTGGGGCCAGATATAGTAATAATCAGTGGTCAGTGTTTTGTCCAAGGTCACCTGAAAGGAAAAGAAGTAAAATTTGAGAGAAAAGAGAAATAACATTTGTTAAACCATTTAACTTCTTATTAGATAAATGCACATGTAAAAATAAAAAGTGTCAACGTTCATTTTCCACATTTCAAAAGATTTCATCTCTACATAAATTCTGTTCTTTTGAGTCTTACAAAGAAGTGTAGAAACAATCTGTCTCTACTAATAAGATGTGCAGAGATTGTAGAGCAGTGTTTCTCAACCTTTTTTGGGCCAGCGCCCCCCTATCCATTATCAAGGCCTCTTACCGCCCCCCTCCCACCCCCCACCCTTTTTTTTT
>NC_051444.1:26423967-26464071 GCF_001649575.2 Kryptolebias marmoratus
ATGGGTAATATCACTAAAGAGAGCGTTCCTTTCTCAAAGTTTACAAAGTAACTGCCATGTGGGACAAATTATAAAAACGATAATCTGATGTCCCGTTCTCCTGAAGGCAGCAAGGAGCTGCGCCTAAAAGAAACACCATCGATACAGCTGCAGTTCTGTAACGGTTTTAATGTTTTAGGCCACAATATTTTTACAAGTAGTTCAAAGTTTAAACTGATATTGTTTTGAATCTTTTGTGTAAACTTTACCTTTAAGCAAACGCCCCCCAAAAGAATATCAACGCCCCCCTTTTGAAAATATTGCTGCCAGCGCCCCCCGTCATCCTCTCAACGCCCCCCAGGGGGCGGTACCGCCCCCGTTGAGAAACGCTATTGTAGAGCATCGGAATGTAAACCATTTGTTCAAAAAACAATTCCAAGGATTCCGTCGTAACAGAATGAACTTTTACGGAGAACGGTTGCTTGAAAGATGAGTCTAGACCAGAGGTCATAAAGAAAGGCTGTCATCGCATGCTATAATGCAGTGAGTGAGTGAACGAGTGAACAGCGAGTGAACAGCCTGTGACCTCCACTCGACACATCACGCAAATCTCTTGCCCTGTATGTAACTATTAGGAATCTCAGTAAACTGCAATAATTGGTTGACACCTCTTCTTATTCAGTTTTATATATATATGTATGTGTGTGTGTGTGTGTGTGTGGGTGGGTGCACATATTTTAGAAAAACTTTTTTTTTTTCATTGTTATAATTCAGATAAACTGGCACTTTAAAAAGATTAACACAAACGAAATGTTCTTTGTAGGCCTTATGATTGTTATACTATAATTTTGAACAGGCTCTGACTGTGTGAGAACTCCCAGTAGCTTCCATAAAAGGTCTGGTCTCTTTAAAATGCACACCACGCAGCACAGACAAAAGAATCCCTGCTCATTCATCAGAATAGAAAAGATTTGTGTGTGTGTATGTATGTGCGTGGGCATGTTTGTGTGTGTGTGAGAGGAGAACTAACACTAATGTTGGACATTTTGTGTCTAGGATCCAGAATTAATGACCAAACTTCTCTTCCTCTTGCTCCTTATCTCCTCATCTTTCATTCTCACCACCCCCTTCTCTTTCTCTTTTATTTCAGGACACCTTAAACAACAATTCATTTGGAAAAAAATACAGCTGGCAGGAAAAGGTTTCAGGCTCATCCTCGCCGCTTAAAACGGGTAAGATTTTATTTCACACTTGCCAAATCAGATCTTCAAAAGTAAAAGTTTTTTTTTATTATTTTTTTTTTAATTTAACTTCATAAGTTGTCACCCCAAGCTGATAAATGGCAACGTTCTGCAGACCATAATGTTGTTTCTGACTATAGTGGTCATAGTTCCTGTTTTGCTTCAAACGCAGTGGTGATGTGTGATTTGCATTCAGTTTGGAAGGCTGCGTGCATGTCTTGTCTTTAGGGACAGTGTAAAGGCTTGGCGTGACCACTAAGTGGAGCTAACTGAGGGACTGCTGTGATTTGTGGGTGTGTGTTTGTGTTTTAACCCAGCCAGTTTACAGGAAGTCACCATAGCTTATTGTCACAACTCAGAGCTTCAAGGGAGGGAAGACAAAACAAAGGCCCGGTCCCAATACTCGCACTACATCCTACGCCTCGCTATGAAGTGTGTACTCAGTCGAAGTGCACAGAAGGGTTCGTGTTTGCAGGTTACAAGCATGCAGACATTGGAGAATTGGGACAGTACAGATTACATCATCAACTTGCGCCTCTGTGTCATAACTGTGACATCCAACATGGCGTGACCGGTTGCCGTTTTGGTATGTTAAGAGGGTGCCAGTACTATTTTAAAAGTACAGTTTAGGCATTTTTAGCTTTCCAAAGTCATTGTAGGAGATATTTGGCTGTTCAAATGTGTTTTGTTATGACTTGTTGAATACGGAGCAATTTTTGATAGGATTCACACCTGTACAGCAGAGTGAAACAGGGATTATTTCAATACTTTTTTCGTGACAGACGCAGTTTGTTCTGTCACCACTGACATATTTCTGCTGTTTAATTCAAAGCCCTTTTATTGTCAATAAAGATAAAAAAAAAAAAAATCAAAATCTCACATGCAGTGATGAATTGTGGGTAAATACTTCGCCAAAGTCCGCCTGGATGCAGGCTTAGCCGAAGGCCGGATGTAGTACACAAAGGGGGCGGGGCTAAAGAGCACTCCGTAGACTTTGGACACACTACGCACTCAAACCCTTCAGCATGAACGCGCATTTGAAGGACACGAGGGTGGAACGAGGGTGCAAGTGCGAGGATTGGGTACTGCCCTGCACCTGTGATCCCATTTCTGGCTTTGTATTTGCCATTTGTACAACCGAATTAAAATCTCATGGAGTCTCTTTTTTTTTTTTAATCCAAGAGAATCCGTTGTCATAAGTATTGTCAATGTTGAAGCCAGTTTAACAAATAAACAGGCATGGCCGCGCCCCACCTAAAAAAATAATTTGCCCCACAAAGTAGTTCCACCTAATAATCAATGTGAATTACTAAGCTTGCAGTGTATTGTTTTTTGTTCTGTGTGTTTTTCAACTAATTTGATAATGTGACAATTTTTAAGTGAAATTTTAAATGTTTTTTTTTAATTGATTTTTTTCTCCATTTTTGACTTATTTGCAGTTATAGGGCAGTACAGGTCACTGACCGCGTTCGTCAGTAGATTTAATATAAAGCACATTGGCAGTGATTGGTACTACAAGGCAGCTCCCACAAAGTCTCACTGGGGTGTAAAATATCCCGCCCATTCTACTGGTTTTAGATCAGTGATTCAACCACTACAATCTGTGCACCTTATTTGATCTTATTTAATGCAAGAATAGTTGCAGCAAAACCTGCTGTGTCCAGCAGTGAAGATTTTCTGTTTAAAAATCCATTTATGAGACTAAAGTTAGAAGCTAAATTATCAGTCAGCAGCTTGGAGCAGACAGACGGGACATGAACAGAACACAGAATATTAAAATTGGAGGCAGATAAACAACGGGGCATTTTCTCCAACATGGTAGGCCCATTTTCTGTCTGTAACTATTCAGATCAGCCACAGATGGATCTTATTTATTTAATTCTGTGGCTTTCTACAGCATGTGTCTGGTTGGTTCTGGGTTCTTGTAATCTCGAGGCTGCAGGTATGAGCCCAGATTGGGCCTTTAATGAAAGTGGTGAATATGTCAGCTTCACTTTTTTAGTTTTTTTGTTTAAAGTTTTAAGTGTCATTGCAGAAATATTACTTCAAATAAAATTAGAAATCCAATCCAGAAAGCCGTGTATCTGTCTGTCTGTTTAACTTGACCCAGTTAAAATAAAAAATGCTCCAGTTTCAGGTGGATGTGGTGTGGGAGGCATCTGTCTCTCTGATTTAATTATCCGACCGATCTGTTTTCCAGAGACACAACCTCGACACGTGAGAAATAAAAAAGTAAACAACTTTGTTCACAAAAAAAATAATACTATAAATATTAAACAACATATAGCATAAACATCTTTTTTCACAGAAAATGTAACATAAATCGTAAGATTTGTGTGGTTATTAATTTAGAGAATGAATGTCCACTCTACTAAAATTTAGGAGCTGCTACTGCAAATAAGGTCTTTTCTCGGGTCTTTTCTCAAAATAGAGGTCTTTTAAAAAAAGACCTGACTGAATATTTTCAGTATTGTTTTTAATGAAGTCCTCTGCTCTTTAAAAATTGAAGTGTGCTTCCATCACCTGTTGTTTACAAGTTTTGATGTCAAATGTCAGTGCTGGACCATTGACAGTAAAATAATATGGTTTGATTTCTTGGCAATGGATTATGACGTACTGTATGACATAACATGTATTTGACAAGCAATGGGGATTTAACTGGGTAATCCTAACATTACCTAACGATTTTTACTTCTCTCTCCTTCTGCTTTGTGCTTCATTTTGCTGTCCCGTCTATCCATCTCCATGGCTGTCTGTGTGTTCCTTTGTTGGTCCCGTCTGCATGTCTTCATCATGTGTGTTTACTCTGTGTGTGTGTCTGGCCTCTGTTTATGCTTGTGTGTCTGCGTGTTTGTCTGCATGGCCATCACCATGGTTCTGTCTGCGTTCACTCTTCCTGTAGGTGACCTCACCCCTCCTCGTGAGCACCGCTGCTTGAGCGACGAGGACAAGGTGCAGGCTGGGGGAGCACAGACCAAAGACCGCGGGACGTCCACCGACGCCCCCTGCAGGCACAGCCACACATCGGGACATTCGCACAGCTCGAGCGCAGGAGCTGTGACTCGCTCCAAGCTACAGGAGAAGCCACCTCAACCACCACCACCACAGAACTACACACCAGCTCCTCTGTACCCGACAGGTAAGGTGGATTGCTCTGGACACCATCGGGAGAAGATTCGATACCACACAGATGTTCATCTGGAACCCACAGAGGAAATTTATCTGACTCCGGTTCAGCGTTCAGCAGACCCCTTAGAACCCCCCAATGCACAGGATCGACCTTTCCTCTCACAGCAGACTGAACAAGGACGCATGTCCATAAGCTCTGATACAGAGGGTCCACCTCCTTATCAGCCACTCCCAGACCGGACCAATCCTTCTATTTATGAGGAGGATGAACTTTACGTCCCCCCACCTTCGTATGCCTCCTGTATAGAGTCTCTCATCACACCACCTAGCATGGCTGTTTCAGCTCCCTCCTCTCATGCACTGGACCTCAGCTTAAAGGGAGTGGGGGCCACACTGAGAGCTGGATCATCTGTAGAGTATGTGGATGCCACAGATGAAAGCTACTGTGGGGAGGATGAGGATGTAGACAGGATAACAATGGACAGAAAGATGACAAAGGGGGAAGGAAAGGGAGATGGCAGTGGCAGAAAATCTGTCCCACTAAGGACTACCATGAGCTCAGAGGCTAGCAGCTTATCATATGACTCAGTCAAATACACACTAGTGGTAGATGAGCACTCTCAGCTAGAGCTCATCAGTCTCCGGCAGTGTTACCAAGGCTACAGCGATGACAGCGACTCAGCCACTGTCTACGACAACTGCGTCTCTTCCCCTTATGAGTCTGCCATCGGTGAGGAGTACGAGGAAGAAGATGACGATGAAGATAATGACGCTCAGATAGGAGGAGTGCAGAGGGAGGCCACAGCTTGTCTCTCTGAAGGTTCCACTTCTGAGGATGACCTGCACTTCTCCAAGAAGTTCCTCAATGTCTTCATGAATGGCCGCTCTCGATCCTCCAGTAAGTATCTGCCATTATTAGAAACCACCTGCTGGATACAATAAAAACTCAACTCCAAACCCTCCAAATTTATTTATTTATGTTTCCTTTATAAACTAAAAGACACAAAGCATGCAATGTAATGCAAATACATTTATACCGGTTTTTATAAAGATAAGACCGTCAGGAACTCATTTTAATGTTTTTATTTATTTCCTTTCCACTTGTTTACCTAATTTAGGACCATATTCTGGAAAAATATAATAAAATAATACTACCGCCACCTAGAATTGTGCCCACAATAATCAACAAGTGCATCTGCACTGTGGGTTCTTGAGCTAATATAATTCCTTCTAAATAAACAATAAGAAACTAGGAAGGCAAGGTTCAGGTATAAGCTGCAATAGGTACTAAACATGTGTTGCTTTATATTTTTGTTCTTGGCATTTGTACAGGTAGAGAAAAAAAAAGATGAAGAGTCAATGCACAAGCAACACGTAGATTACCGAAATAGTACAATTTTGCAGAATATTCACCTAAATTAACCTCTAGTTTTTGAAACCAGAAATGTAGACACTGTACTAGTGTTCCCTGCTAATTCAAAATTAGTCTTGTGTAAAGATGATAAATCTGAACTGATTTTGCAGAGCCAGATCATACAATCCTTAAAATGCACATACACACCACCCACTCATCTGCTTGCATTATGGGTGGTGATTTGGTTCATTGTGAGAATTGTAACACAATCTTGACACATCAGCTATGAGCAGAGAAGAGGAATGAGTTACACAACATGTAAAAAACTAAATTCCATAACAATTATTTTTTTTCTCTCTGTTGTTATTGCACAGTTTACCAAGTCAGCATGACAGTCTCTTTTCTATGAAATTGATTTGGTAATAGTTTTTGTGTTTGTAAAACTTTGGTCAGTTTGGAAGATTATGATTCAATCCTCAAAAAACAAAATGAAGGATTAATATATACTTGATGAATAGTTGTTTTGCCTGTTGTTTTTTATGTGCTTTTTTTCCAAGTCTTTTTTTCAAAACACCACAGCGGTTTATCTGAGGAGCGCAGGTGAGCATTGGTGATCTCAGGGGAATGTGGGTACAAAAGCTCATCTGTTCACACCTAATTAAAGTCTGATCTATGAGCCCTTAAAAGTGTTTGTGTGCTTCAAAGTGAACTGACTTAGTCTTAATTAGATTTTCCTTTTTTCGCGTGATAGGTTTTGTTGCAGCTTGAAGTGAATATCATTTGCCTTTTTGACAGCCTGAAATAGAAGCAGACTCAGACACTGTTAACGCTTCCGTTTTATGTCATTTTGCCTTATTTTATGTTTGTTTGTGGTTTTATAGGTGCTGAGTCCTTTGGCTTATGTTCTTGTGTCATAAATGGAGAAGAGAAGAATCAGACCCACAGAGCAGTTTACAGGTGAAGAACTACACCATCATCATCATCATCACCATGCAGAAAACTCTTTGTAATCATTTTAACAGAGTATAAACTGTGACTGTAAAATACAAGCAATGTTCAGTCATGCGTGATTACTGTAAAAACTTCCTGTTATAAAATAACAGATATACAATACAAAATAAGTATTTAAAATATTACATTTGCATTTATCATACCACTCATGATTCTTGCTGTATGAATTAGTGTGATAAACTGGTTTAGATGATTGTGATGATAAAAGATGAAGTGGGGAGTGAGGAAGATATGGGTACATTGCAACTGATATTGCCGTCGCTATATTAAACAATATCACAAGTTTTTATTCTAATATGGTGCAGCACTAATTTGCAGCACATTGTTAAAACTGCCTGAAACATCATAAACAGACCAAAAAAAATGTTTTCATGTGCCATGCCATGCATACAAAGCACTGATTATTACCTTTAAGGCATAATGGCTCTATTTTACTTGTAAGAAAATGGAAAGTGGGCTACAGAAGTTTTCTTTTTTTTTGTTTGTTTGTTTGTTGTTGTTGACAAACCACCACCATCCACAATAGGTATTTTTCAACATTACAATTACAGTTAAAACCAGACGTCTACATGCACTGTAAAAAAAGACAATCACTTTTGTTTCAATGTCTGACTTTAAATCAGCTTTCCTGTTTTATGTCAGTTAGGATTCCTAAAATGATTTCAATTTTTAAATGCTTGAATAAGGAGGAAGATATTATATATTTTTAGATTGTCTTTATTACTTTATTTTGTAATCACATGTTTACGTACATGAAGATTGCTATGTTTTTTAAAAAAATTGGAAAAACCCCAGATGATGAGGTCATGGCTCTGGAAGCTTTTGACAGGTTAGATGACACCATTCGAGTTAACTGGAGGCACACCTGTGGATGTATTTTAAGGCACGCCTTAAACACACTGCTTCTTTGTTTGACAGCATGGAAAAATGCATCAGTCAAGATATCAGAAAATAGAATTTTTGATCTCAACAACTCTGATTTATCCTTGGGTACAATTTCAAGATGCCTGAATGTGTCACATTCATTTGTTCAAACATACTCAAGTATAAACATCATGGAAATGTCCTGCCATTATACTGCTCAGTAAGGAGACGAGTTCGGTGTTACTAAGATGAGCATGTTTTAAAGCAAAATGTGAGTACCAGCACTAAAACAAAAGCAAAAGACCATGTGAAGATGCTGGCTAAAGCTGGTAAGAGAGTGTTATTATCCACAGGGAAACAAGCCCTTTACTGATGCAAGCTGACAAGCCTCTCAGAGAGGAAGAAGTTACTCTTAAAGCAACTTTAAAAAGCCTAGTTACTGTTTGAAAATGTTCACAGGGACAAAGACCTTACTCTTTAGAAACATGCACTGTGGTCTAATAAAACTAAAATTTATTTGTTTAGTCATAATGACCAGCATTACATTTGTTGAACCTTGAATTCCCGAGAATCCCAACTGTGAAGTACGGGAGTGGCAGCATCATATTGTGAGGATGTTTTGCTGTAAGAGGAACTGGTGCACTTCACAAAACAGTGTGGAAAGAAAATCAGGTAGGGAGCTAAGGGGCATAAAGATTGGACTCTGGAGCAAAAGAAGAAGGTCATGTTGTATGATAAGTCCAGATTTACCCTGTTCCAGTGTGATGGGTGCATCAAAGTAAGATGAGAGGCAGGTGAAGTGTTGCACCCATCATGCCTAGTGCCGACTGTACAAGCCTGTGGGGCCAGTGCTATGATCTGGGGTTGCTGCAGTTGGTCAGGTCTAGGTTCAGCAACAGTATGTGCTCAAAGAATGAGGTCAGCTGACTACCTGAAAACACTGAATGACCAGGTTATTCCATCAATGGATTTTTTCTTCCCTGATCCCACAGGCATATTCCAAGATGACAATGGCAGGATTCATTGGGCTCAAATTGTGAAAGAGTGTTTCAGGGAGCATGACACATCATTTTCTCACATGGATTGGCCACCACAGAGTCCAGACCTTAACCTCATTGAGAATCTTTGGGATTTGCTGGAGAAGGCTTTGTGCAGCGGTCAGACTCTACCATCATCAGTGCAAGATCTTGGTGAAAAATTAATGCAACACTGGATTGAAATAAATCTTGTGACATTGCAGAAGCTTATCGAAACAATGCCACAGCAAATGCGTGCCGTAATCAAAGCTAAAAGCGGTCCAACAAAATATTAGAGTGTGTATTTTATTTTTTTTTTGGTGGCAATTTTTTTCTTTTGGGCCAGGCAGTGTTTTAAAGTACTGAATGAGCTATCCGACTGCATGTCTAATAGCAGAATATGCTGCTGTTAAGAATATAATTGTTCAACAAACATTGAAGCACACCTCTGTGGAAAGAAAAACAAACAATGAAAATACTGGTAGCACCTTTCAAACTGATTGAGTGGCAGTGCTATGCACAAGTACCTTTATTGACATTGTCTACCGCTGAACAATGTTTCAGGTAAATCTAGGAAGTCATGCATTGAGCGAGTCAAGCTTGTTAAAATACCAACTGAGAAATAACTCAACATTCAGCAGGCAGGCAAAACAACAGTTGCAATTACACTGTAATCTCGTTGTGTAATCTCTGGGCTGGACTTTTAGTCAAGTGGTGCTCTTTTAGGTTTTTAGTGGATGATAGTAAAAATTGTTTTGCAGTAGTGGCGCTGCTTACCCTGCCTTCCATGATAAATTGGAAGTTTTAGCTTTCTGCAGAAAATAGGAGAGGAAAAAACAACAAACTTTCAAGGGGAAGTTTGATTTCTTTCTTAAATAAGTTGACTCACATTTGTAATACAACCACTGTACCATGTCTCCTGACGATTATCAAGCTCCCAACATGTCTCAACAGGTTTGTCCCTCGACATGACGATGAGCTGGAGTTGGAGGTGGATGACCCGTTGCTGGTGGAGCTCCAAGGGGAGGATTACTGGTATGAGGGCTACAACATGCGAACTGGAGCCCGTGGGATCTTCCCCGCCTACTATGCTACAGAGGTGACCAAGGACACGGAGAGCTATGAAGGTATACTGCTGGTATTTGTAGTTGAACAAATTATTATTTTAGTGGTTTGTTAAAGCTGTAGTGTTTCAAATATACTTGCTGCTTTGCTATACTTTAATTTTTTTTTTATTCATTCACGTTATTTGTGTGCTTTTATGTCATCTGTAAATGTTGTTTTCAAAAGCCTACAAAAGTAGCAAAAACTCTCAAATTCTCCTGTTTGCCTGAGTAGTTAATGCCATGTTTCCATGAGGTTTAATCATGTTTTTCAGTGCATTTAAAGTTAGAAAAAATATGATGAGAATTAGAGAATTTTAAAAAACAAGTAAATTTTATTTTTTTTCTGGATATCCCATAAAAGAGAAATAGAAACATTTCTTTTTAAATATTAATGACTCGAAACAGGGCCACAATAGGTCGATGGTCAGTGTTGCAGTCTCATAATCCTGAGGCTGCAGGTTCGAGCCCAGGTTGTGTCACTTTGCATGCTGTGGCAATCCCTGCAGAAGGGAGCAGGTAAAACAACAACAACATTAGTGACACAGAACGGAAATTGATCACATGGCTTTATATGTGACTGAGCTGTTGTTTCTGCTCCTGGAAAAGAAACATAGTGAGATGCCTGTGGCCCATAATGTCTTCTTTTGCATAAAAACTATTTGAATATGATTTGATTGACAAATACATTGAAATACAGCATAAGTAAATAGTGTTGTACAATGTAGTTAGCAAATATAATTAAAAAGGGGAACACATACTCAGCTAATCTAGGTCACTCCTACAGATTTATTAATGATGGGCAGTGGATGAAGGCAAATATTATTGTTTGGGTATTTAAGGTTTTTCAGCTGTTCAAGTAAATGTTGGGGAAAAAAAGTTGTGTAAATTTAAATTGTAAAACAAAGGTAATGCAAATTGGAAGAATTTGCTAACCGTCAAAATGTTTTTGACTCTTTAAAGTAGTCATTAAAATCTCACCTGACAATAAATAGTTGTTAAGTCGTTTCTTGACCTACGGTTTATTGGCCCCTTGTATAGATTTTTTTTTTTTTTTTTTTACTTGACTTTGCAGTGAAGAGTAGTGAATGGATGGACAGATACCGCCTGAAGTTTCTGGGATCAGTTCAAGTGCCCTACCACAAAGGAAATGATGTTCTGTGTGCAGCTATGCAGAAGGTAGATGGCCCAGTGTTTTGCACATTTAAGTGTTTGCATATGTGAATGCAAAAGCTTTAGCAAAGGCCATAATCGAGTAATTCATATTATCATCCAGAGAGACTTGGACTGCAATATAAAAGCAATGTTATAGGGGTTTTAGGCTAGTTGATTTTTAGAATTTTTTTTTCTACTTTTCTTTCAGATTGCCACCAACAGAAGGATGACAGTGAAATACAACCCGCCTTCTTTCTGCATCCTGGAGATCAGTGTTAAAGGTATCAAGCTTGCAGTTCAAGAGGACTACTACACAAGTGACAGAGTAAGATTCTTTGGTTTTAAAAAGTGTTTGCTTAAAGGTTCGTGTCTCTTAAATGTCTTGGTTTTCTGACCGGTAGTTTAAAAGAGATTTAACACAGTGTTTGACATACTTTCCCACTGAAATAAAACCAAACTGTCTTCCACCTCTGCATTTTTGTTTTGTTTTGTTTTGTTGACAGAGTAATGAGTGCAACCACTTCTTCCAGCTAAAGAATGTCTCTTTTTGTGGCTATCATCCCAAAAACAGCAAGTAAGTGTTTTATTTTTTTTTTAGAAACATTTTCACTCAACAGTCCATCTGCAGAAACTTGACTGTGCCACTAGGTGTCAGCCCAAAAAAGTTCCATAATTCAGATGACTGTTTTCTGCAGAACAAAACACCAAACTGTAAAATGTACTGGAGTGAATGTCATCCTGTATCTTTGAAGGCTCTTTATGTATATTCTGCAGGTATTTTGGCTTCATAACAAAGCACCCAGCAGACCAGAGATTTGCCTGCCATGTGTTTGTGTCTGAAAACTCAACAAAGCCTCTCGCAGAGTCAGTAGGGTAAGTTAAAAGGTGCTCGACTTGCCTTGTGCTTGTGTTTTCATCGTTAAGGGATCGGCTCATGCACCTCAACATGTTCTCACAAATGTCAGCAAAGACATTCAGGCCGTGGCATGTGGCTGACTATGCACACAGAGAAATATTTGGGTTGAGACACGTTAATGTCTGACAATACAACAAAGTGAGCTTGTTTTAGCAAAAATAAGCTCCTTACTTATTTTACATGGCAGATGTTTGTTTTTATTTTTTTTTTTACTTTACAAAGCAAAATTTAAACTATATTTTTATTAAGAAATTCTAAAGAGCTAAGTAAAAAAAAAAATACAACAACAAAAAAGAAAATAAAAATTTGGATCAATTGGCTCCCAAAGTTGGGATCAGGACCCTGCTGTGGGTCATGACATGACCTCAAGTATTTATTTTATAATTTAAAATGAATGATAATTGGATTTTTTGTTATAATTGAGAAACACAAATATAATAGTTGTTAGGGATGTTTGTGTTTTCATTATGCCCTTTTTTTGGCTTAGAGATGTTTATATCCTTTAGCCAGTGATAGATGGTATCTCTTTCACTGTTATTTTGTGGGCAGTCCCTGAAATGTTTAGGAACCACTGATCTAGATCTCTAGATTCACTTCATATAGCAACAATAAATATGTATCCACTAAAGTTAGTTTTCATAAAAATTTAAAATCAACCTTCACCTATTGGTTCAAGTCTTGAATTTGGTAGTTTTAAGTCTGGAAATAATTGTGTCTTCTGTCTTTTTTTTTCTTTCTTTATTATTGTTTTTAGGAAAGCCTTCCAGTTGTACTACAAAGAGTTTGTGGAATTCTCGTGCCCAACAGAGGACATTTATCTGGAGTAGCCCCATCTACCATCAAAACCTTGTACAGTACACTGTATCATAACATAATGTTGCATGGTGGACATAGATTTCTAAATGTAAATTAAAAATAAATACCACATATGACAAAAAAAAGCTGAAAATGAATGAGCATTAATCCTGTGGTGTGCAGGAAGAGGACATAAAAATGAGCCAAAGGATATTTACAAAGGATATATATTAAAAAAATATATGCAAATGGTATTACATGTAAAGTAGGGGCATCTCAATGCAAAGCACAAACTGTAAATGTCAGTGCTGGTTATCGTGTAGCATTATCTTAACAGGTGCGTCACCGGAGACATGTTGGACTGCTCTGCCTTGAATGAAGAAAATCAGCAGCTCCTCTTTGAACTGATGAGTCCTCTTTGACTTTAAACATCGAGGGTTTTGGGCACAAATAACCCTGACACTAAAATGTGCATTAAGTGAAATAACAACTTATGTGTGTGAGTTTAATCAATTTAGCTGACCTTATAAGATCATATCCATGTTTTTTGGCAACTCTAAAACCCAGTTGTAAATCCAGCTATAGGAATCTGTCTATATTCTGGGCTGTTTTGATATTTGACAGCAATAAGAGTCATGCAGCATATGATTATGTATGTTCAAGCAAATATGCCATACATATAGGGGCTGCAGCATCTCTGGCAGTACATCCAATCAATAAAAAGGCAAATCCAGAGAGATACTTATTAAGGTGATAATTATCACTTATAGTAGGTGTAGATAAGTTGTGCCAGAATTAAAAAGATTTAGAGTCTTAAACAAATACTACTAATAAACTGTGCTGTGCATCACCTCTTCATGTTGAAGAGAAGAGTGGATTTTTCATCTCAAACTTTCCAGCATCTTCAGTTGACTGCAGTGTTAGGCTCAACCACCACCACTGTGTGCCCAGTAAAGTCTTTAATGTTTATTCATAGGTCAGGACACTGTGCTTTTTTAATCTCATTTTACTTGGTTTTAAATCAGTTACCAAGAGAATTGATGAGAGAAAAACAGCTGGAATAAACGGTGTGGTAGTAGAGGATGAGGTCTCAGATCCAGAGTCTGTTTTAACGACCCGCACCTCAGTTCGTACGTTTGAAACATCACATGCTCTCTGTGTAGCATGACTGAAAATAAATACATCAACAAGGGAGCAAAATGAAAAATTCTGGTGTCTTCAGACCTTCATTAATAGTGCCTCTTTTTCGTCAAATTATTGTAACCTTCCTCAGTAAATGTCATCACAACATGTTGATGCTTTGCCATGGAGTGTATTAAGTTTACAGCTTTGAATCCAGATAAAGTTTAGGAGGTTTTTTTGTATTTGTTTTTTTTATATTCCACAACAATAACTGTGCTGCACTGTAGCATGGATGGTAAATTCAAGGCCATACTTTCCTGTATTTCAAAATTAACAGAGTGTAGTGATGTTGTTGATAAGGACTGTGTATATCTCCAGCCCAGGATTGAAAAGATAACTTAAATTTACATTAAACACAATATTGAACAGTTCGATTAAAACCAGTCAAAGAAAAGTGACAGAGAGAAGAATAAACAGATTAAAAAATATTAAAGAGTTATAATAATAATAATGTCTAATGAAGTTAACAAAATAAAAACAGTGTATGGCACAATCTGATTTTTAAAAACTGTGAATCAAACAAAAGGAGAGTCTAGCCTAGTTATGAAAAACAACCTTGTCTTTTGCAATGGAAAACTTTGACCAAAGTAAAATTACACAGAGTAGCAATTAAAAAGAACTAAACTACAAACTGCTCACAACTAAAGGAAGGAGAGAAGAGGAGGAAATTAATCCATGATCCAGCCTCCCTGTATCTATCTGATAAGTGGTCACACAGACTCATGGTGCAACAAATGCAAACGAGACACGAGCAGTTCTCGGAAAGTAACATCTGCATAGAATCATAATTTTTTTCTAGGAAATGTGAGCCGCCGCAGCAAGAACACAAGTGCTGCAAGAACCTGCCTGATTGGATGTCAAAATTGCAACACATACCAACTCGAAGAAATGTAAAGCAGAAAAAAGTGTTCAAACTGACACCTCCCATGCTATTAATAATGGATGAGTTTTACAAACAGACAGTAAACAGTTACTCAAATGATCACAACAGGGCTTTTGAGTTCAATTATTAATACATGTAACAGAGACATATAAACAGGAAGACAGGCTTAACCCAAATGTGGCTTTCTTTTTTTGTTATACCTTTTTATGTCTTTTGGTAAAGCAGCTGCAGGCTGCAGTCCACACCCACAACACGCAGTGTGGTCTGCATATCACAAAGAACAAAAGCAACTTAGTTCCGTGAAAGTTCTTACGAAAAATAAGTTTGTGTATGCAAATGAGAACCAGGTAGACTGCTGTTTCAGGCTGCTGAAGCGGAAAGAAAAACAAAAAAAAAACATGATGTTGAATAAAAGCATTCCTTCATATGGGATTATCTAAGTAAAATTTGGTTCCTGTTCTCATAACAAAGTTTGACACGTCATTTAAACTACTTAGGCTAAAAAAAAAAAAGTGAAGGCAACAGCGTGAGAAACAAGTGTTTCTGTCTAAAAGTGGACATTCACTTGGCGTGTGCAAAAAAACACTGAAATAAATTCTGACTATTTCATGATTAGAGGAAGAAGCCGGCATCCTTTTCAGTGTTAAACAAGAGATAGGTGCGACAATGGATTTATATCTTTGTCAAACTAGTGTAATTGTGTTTAGTGCTACACGACTGCACTTACAAGACGGTAAAAAGAACATCTCGTTTCAATAGAGTACAGAAATAAACAAAAGAAGAACAAATATTTAGGTTATTTTTTTGTTGTTGTTTGTTTTGTTTTTTAATACATTGCCTACAACGCTGTCACAGCTAATAAAAAGCCATAACAATGTTTATTCTGGTCAGTATCTGCGCCAGCGGATTGTCAGACAGATTAGTTGATGTGAAACCTTCAGTTAGAGCATCAACTATTATTTGCTGCTTCTGCACGGCTTGAGACCTGACTCAAAATATCCAAACTTTACACAGCAGTTTCACCTTTTTTCTAAAAAAAAAACTGCCACCGGTTTTGACGCAAGTCTCCGTTTTGAATCTGCATTCACTGAACAGCAATCTTTGTTTCATTAACTCTACAAAGTGTTTCTAAGAACCTGGGTAAAGAACCATCTTTTTTTTTTTTTTTTTTTTTTTTTTTTTTTTTTATCATCCCTATGTTCTGCAGTAAAAAAAAAAAAAAGTGTTTTTTAAATGTATTTATTTTTTCAGCTCACTATTTTTTGTGATCTAAATTTAGACAGAGGGTAAAATGTATGTAAAAGAGAAGTTAATGAATGAAGATAGAAGGAAGTTTATATTTAGACGTTTGAAACTGTTCCAGTTTCTACAGTTTTGTTCTTTTAAACACAGAACATGTTAGAAGCCATTATTGCGATAAACAGAAACCTTTATAGGAATTCCCTTTTTCCAACTTTAACACAGGGACAGAGGATGTTCTGCACTGGGGCCTACTTAAAGAGTGTACAGACATGCCATATATAAATAACAATGTAATATCTGTAATTATAAATATATTGTATTGTTTCATTATGTAGGATGCATTTTTTTAATTTAGATTTGTATTTATTTATTTTTAATTTAGCTGTGATTTATTCTTGATTAAAAATTTTCAATGCAGATGTAACGAGATCCTGTCTGTAGTATTTTGATGTCACACAAACACTAATGTTTGCACTTCTAGTCAAACCTAGACCATAACCCTAAACCTCACCATAACCAGTAAATGCCTAACCCTGTAAGTGGTGTCTCACTGGGCTGTGACTGTTGTGAGACTAGTTGGCGTCTCACACAATCAGTTGTTGAAAATCACAGCCTGTTTTTATGTGCATTGCTTCCAAAAGTGCACTCCTCTTTGTGTACATTATTATTTTGTCCACCTCTGCCCACATACCTTCACCTGGGCTTGTTTTGTTTACATCTTGGCAACCCCACCCCACCCACCTTATTTCTTTTTGATTTAATCTCATGGAGTAAACTTTGGAACTAAAAAGAGGCAGGTTTGAACCAGTTTTTCAAGAAATATGTCTTATCATCAGTGTGGTTTGTAGACCTGGGCGTTTGCCTTGGATGTTTTCTGTCAGAAGGGAGCTCCTGTGCATTTGCTAAGAGACTGCTCTAATCCTCTTGAGACTGATTGTAGATGCCTGCAACAACACTGTGGCTATTTTCAGAGAAAAATTGTTGCGATGATGTTCAGTAGTCAACGAGAGGATTGGATGCCTCTTCACTTCATGAAGAAATTGAGAACCCTGCAACATTTTAGAGACTGGAGACGCCCTTATGAGTACTGCTTCCCAACTAGTTGCAGCCCAGTGAGATATTGCTTTAACCATAACCTGACTTCAATTCAGACCTTTCCCTTAAACCTAACCCCTAACCTCAAAAATGACATTCTACCCTTTTAGGACAGGGATTTAGTCCCAATAAAGACTGCTGGACCTAACATGACAGATGAATATACTAGAAAAAGTCCTAACAAGGTATAAAACACAGGTACACGCACACATAACTTTGTATTTATATTCTTGTTAGGACATTCTTTTGACTTCCATTCATTTCTGTACCCTGACCCTTACCATAAACCTAGCCATTACTAGTACTTGCCTAATCCTGACCTTAATTGAAAAATATGTTTCATGAGGACCAAACTTTGGTTCCTGTAAGGACTACTGAATCTGACAAGGTAGGTGATTATACCAGAAAGGGTTCGAAAAAGGTAACAAAAGCCAGGCGCACACACATTCATAGTCAGCTTTTTTAATCTCAGTGAGAAAATTGTTTGTAGCTCCTTGTCTATATTTGCTTACAATATAGACTGTCAACTAAAAAAACTATAAGAAAACTGGAGTCTCAGGAAGGGTCATGGTAAAAGGAAAGAACACCTTTCAATTTACAGGTTTTGTAGGTCTAAGTCATCTGATCTGAAATTAGGTAAATAAAACCTGAGCTAAACCACAAAATAAATTGCACCACATCATTGATTTATTGAAGTAAAACTAGGCCTATGTGCAAAAGAGGTGTATGGACACATTGCACAAAAACAGCCTCAGTCAGTTTCACAGATGCCCCAATAAAAGTTGGTGTGGTGGTATCTGAGCACAATCCCCAACACATCCTCTGAGCTCAACACACTGCACAACAGCTTTGCTTAAAACTTTGGCATTAACTGCTGAAGAAAACCCTGTTTGTCTGGCGGTAAAATATCTCATGAACCACTGGACAGATTTTAACGCAACTCTCAGAGAGTGATCAGTAGGATGGTCAAGATGGTTGCCATAGATAATCAACCTGGCCTTAGCCTACAGTTTAGATCTCTGTCCTAAAAGTCGGTGGGCAATATGCATTTCTTCAAAGAATGCAAGATTTTTAAATTTGTCATGTATTCCCTAACCCAGGGGTGGGCAATCCTGGTCCTCAAGGGCCACTATCCTGCATGTTTTACTTGTTTCTCTGCTCCAACACACCTGATTCGAATCAATGGGTGATTAACAGGCTTCTGTAGGACATGAAGAAGTGATTTAAGCACTAAATCAGGTGTGTTGGATCAGGGAAACAAGTAAAACATGCAGGACAGCGGCCCTCGAGGACCAGGAATTCCCACCCCTGCACCCTACCTGCAACCCCCTCACCCCCTACCCTACACACTCACACACAAAAGAGACGAAAACCCAAACTCTAACCCATAACCCTGTAGCCCACAAAGAAACGTGATATTATCAAGTGATAATCTAATTTATTTTATTTTTTTGTAAAATTCAGTAGGTTTCAGTTAGAAATGTGCACAAGAAAAAGAGTCATTTTTAAAATGTGTTTTATGTGGTTTTCCTCTTTAAGCAGTCCTCCACATTAAACAAAAACTTCTATTTCTGGATCCTAGATAAGTTGTGTTAGTAATATTCATCTTCCAGTTTTGGTTGATAAGGAGTTTCACTATCAGGTGGCTGAGGGGTGAATGGTTTTTCTCCATAATCTGTGGCAAAGATCAAACAGTTCAATCAATGGCTTTGCTCTAAAAATTAGTATAAACACTTTGTTTTAAACTGTTGCATTTGTGTTTATTTTGGAGTTAAACAAAAAAACAAAAAAACAAACATGTGGGACTTTTTAAAGAAAAATAGTATAAATAGTGTAAAAAAAAGTGTAAATTCAAAACACAAGTCAAAGATAAAAATGCCCTACCATCCATAAGGCTGATGTGCTTTTTAATGAGATCAGGGTCAAAAAGCAGCTCTGGATCCTCCATCTGTCTGTCAGACCTGCTGGGAAAAGGAAATGCAAATGAAAAATACGCCTGAGTTGTTGTATGAAATGCAAACTAATGTGTGAATCAATTTCACAGTTGCATTCAATTTATGACATTAAACTGAGACAATCCTTCGAGTTTCACAGTTTATTGAAGACAATGGTTTTGTTGTTGTTTTGTTGATGAAAGAATAAACATTTTGAAACCTAACAAAAGTACAACTTCACTTATGACGCAAACTTGCTTTGCGGCTAAGCGTCTTTCAACAAATCTTTGTTGATCCTTGATGAGGAGAAGAACAAACAAAGGTATGCAATGAGGAAATAAGTCTGAACAGATTAAGAAGAAAAAAAAACAGGTTTTAAAAATGTTTGTTTCATTTTTGTGGAAGTGATGTTTCAACTTAGAATGAAACTTTAGTAGATTATTTTTAATAACATTTCCTCCTCTTTAGAGTCGATGTAGTGACGACATAAAGATTGTTCTTTCTGCCTGGATGGACAGCAATTTTCCATGTATTGTGTGTAACTTTGTGCAATTAGCATAGTACTGGTACACAGAGTAGGACATGTAGATTTTAATATTTTTAATAAAGGTTTGCGGGAGACCATCACACTACATTAGAAATTAAATTCTGAAGTTTGCGCCCGGGCTGTGAGTCACACCGAACCTCAAGGAGGGGCTTGTCGTCAAACCTCGCCAGCACTAAGAGCAGAACGAGACCTGAACCTGCCTCCTGAACTGCAAAGATGGTACGTTCAGTGTGTGTTTGCCAGGCCTGGACTAGAGCCGGATTCATGCAGCAGGGCAATCTGCATCAAAAGGTCAACAAGAGACACATTACCCAGGCAACGGGAGGACACACACTCTACAGGAGCCCTCAGGAGAGCGATAAAGTAAAGGGCGGTTTTGGTTTGTCTTCCGAATGATCTGTACAGCCTGCTGCAGAGCTTGAGACAGCTATTTAGATGATTTTAGGGGAAAATTGTTTTGACAAGGATGCCACATCACAATGAACTAACAAAGGAAGCTTGCCACGTAACATGAGTAATTAAACATAGATCAGATGAGTATATGCCATAAGCTGCCCACTCTCTATGTAAAATCTTTATCTTTATGGCAAATTGGCCAGATTTCAGTCCCCACAGAGTATCTTTAGGATGGGCTGGCCAAGACTTTATTTAGCAATACAACTTCCATGTCAATAATAATAATAATAATAATAATAATAATAATAATAATAATAATAATAATAATAATAATTGTTGTTATTATTATTGCAAAAATTACCAAAACAAAATGTATAAACATCGAAATGTCATAGAATGTCCTGGCAACACATACAAAAATACAATACAAGGATTAAAAACATAATAATAATAAAAATCTATACTGTTCTTGACAGGTTCAAACAGGTACTTCCTCAAACATGACATGTAGGTTTAAACGTTTTTAACCCCACCCAGCTAAAATGAAACTTACCGTCAAACACAAACCCCATTCATGAGGAAATATGGATGTGTCTGTGTCACAGCAGCACACATACAGTAAATCAAAGTCATTATCCTGAGGTGTTAACAAAGTTAGGCACCAGAAACATTCCCTGTTCCAAATAGAAACGCTTTTATCCTTTACAGGAAATCCATTTAATTAATTAATAAGTAATAAAAAAAATAATTATGTAATTTTATAGAAGCAACTGCTTTGTTCAAATTTGCCCTATTAAACAATCAAATAGAGTTGCATTAAAAGAAAAAAAAAGCCTAAAGTGAATAAGAAAAAGAAAAACGTAAGATTCTGTCAGTATTTCAGTGGATAAGACTATCACCCAACAACATGTTTAATACTATATTTTGAATATTTTGTTTTCAAATTATTGTATTGTTTGTGTTTTAAGCCTAGCAACAAATGTTCAGCTTCAGTTTTGTTTTCTTTTACCCTCACAAAAATCAACAACAAAACAAAAGAAAAAAATAACTTCTGGTGGAAAAAAATAAAGTAAAAGGCCTAATAGTGACAAAACTGCAACAATCACATAAAGAAAACACACAAACAACATATCATAGAATGTTCTGGCTGAAACAACCTAACAAACAAACAAACAAAAAAAACCTAACCTGCTCTGCTCAGGTATGAACAGGTTTTTTTTAGTCATCAGAAGACACAACAAGAAGCATGCCATTGTAGTTTTTAAGAGATGACGCATGTTTAACAAGAAATGGAAACTCAACTCTGGTAACCTATGGCAACACCCGTCATTCTAGAATTTACTGTACAACTGTTTTTTCTGCAAACCTGTTTACCAAATCATGTTGTTTTCAACTGACAAATAAATAAATACAGAAACACAGAAATCTATGACAGAAAAGTGTGGCTTATAAAATGAATTAAAAAGTAGCAGATTGAACAACCTTGCCTTCTCTGTAAAAAAATGAAGCCATATCTTGAGAAAACAAACAAACAAAAAAAGCATCAAAATATTAAAAGCATTTAAGCAAGTGCATTTGAAACAAATGCTCTTTTACATGAATAAAACATAAAATACATTGTATGGCTACATAGATATTAAAGAAACCAGAATGTCAGCAACATTACCATTATCGATAGACAACTTCAACAAACAGATAACAACCTGTTTGGTGAGGGGAACACCTAAAGACTGGGAGAAATTCTCCTGAATAATTCAAAAGAGCCACTTGATCCAAAGCTATCTTTCTCCACAAAGATGCAAACGGGTGTGGCAGGTCTCTAATAGACGGACTGCTGCTTCTGCTCAGTCAAATGGAGTCACTTCAATGCATGTGTCAAAATGTTCAAAGGGGTTTTCAGAGGGGCTTTGAAAGCTTTTCTTTGGACATTGGCTGCTTTTGTTATCCAACTTTTCACCCAGCATCTAACCATCTCTATAGACATAGGTTTATAGGATATATTTGTCTTTTGTCAAGTCATTAGAAACTGACCTGACCTGACCTGACATAAAATATTCCTAAATGCAAGGCATGCTGTTGTACCTACAATAAGTTACCAATGAAGAGGACATGCTTTAAAAAATGACAAATGGAACATGACTTGTGTTTTTTGCTTTTTTTTCTGTGTTTGGTCATTTCTATTTGATCAAACTCCTGTATTGTTTGTGCCTTATGGTTTTGGCCAGTATCTGTCTAGATTATTTGCTCAAGAAGTTTAAGATGTTATTGTGTAGTCTTGAGCCCTATGAATGTCAAGACTTGTTGAAAACTGACCCAAAGATGCAGAGTGATCATGAGGACTTGCAGAACAAAAGTAAGGAATTTAATAATAAAATAAAAACGCTAATTGGTCAGCATGCAAATACAGGGAGACAGAACATCAGAGAGCACATAAGGTGCAGGTCAAAACAGGTCTCTTGTAAATGACCCAACTCTCAACAAGACTAACCTGTTTAAAAACAGAAAAAAAAACTTTTTTTTTTCAAATGAACATGTGCCAAACAAACAGTATGACGAACTGATGAGTAAACGGAGAGGTAATAGAGACAGTTGAGACTACTAGTCAAATGACGATCAATTACGGACTGAGCTGAAAGAATGCAATGTGAATGACACCAGAAAAAGGAAAGTCAAGAAAAAAAAAAACATCCAAAGGAGGAACATGAGAAGCATGAAGACAACAAAGCAATCTACAACAACAAAAGCAATTGTCCAAAGAACTATAGCTCATGACAATGAAGGCATCAGGCTAAAAGCAGATGCCTGTCTGTCTGCCAAAATAATAAAAAAAAAAATTAATTGCATTAAAAAGGAGGGAACTGCCAGTTCTTCAAGGAATGCTAATTGTCTGCCACCTTTCATGCCAGAGTTTTAAGCAATAATTATCTTGTAATAAAAAGGGACAGTGTTGCAACAGTTTTGGTCAAATGACACTCTCTTGTGCAATATTTTGAGATCTTGTGAGCTGTGTTAGCAGTTGAAGTACATGATGGGGATGACTCTCAGATACTACCATTTGACTAAGTTACGTCATTTTGTTTTGTACTGGCTAATGTCAATTAGTTGTGGTGGCCATGTGGAATGAGTGTAACTCCAAAGGGTAATCAGTTGTAGATGATTAACACTTGATATACATTTATAAACCTTATCCAGTGGATTATAAATTTTATGGGTATGGGTAAGGCAGGTTTGACTCTCCAACTGTTAAGAACACAGTTTTAATCAAAGATCCTTTGTGTTGTAACACCTGTGTAGCACACAGTTCCAGTTCAAAATGACTCATGGTTATTACCACACAAACGTTTAGCTTGATAATAGGTGATAATTGTTAGTCCAGGATGTATCACCCCCTTGGTACAATGATCACTGAAGAAAGGCAGCAGTTGTCCTGTGACACTGACTGGAGAAGTGCGTAAAGAAAATGAAGGGATGGGTAATTTACATGAGATTCCACGATTATGTTCACACAAGTTGAACAGCCAAAAATCCAAATTGATCATTTTCAGTATGTTTAGTGTGTTTTAATTGACTTTGTCACACCCTAGGCATTCAGGGTCAAAAATGATAATGAGAAATGAATGTATGACAAAACATAAGTCCTTCCCTGTTGTTTATTCGCATGAACCAAACCTGATGGCATCTTCACAAACAAATGCAACCTTGTTTTCAACAATGATCAAACAATATACAGTTATTGAGGCCCCCTGTCGTATCTTGGATTGTGACACTGGTGACGAGGAGCAGGACAAGAAACTGTCATGGAAGACGCTGCAGAGGAGGAAGTGGCAGAAGTTGATGACAGCACAAAATATGACCCAGACCAAGAGCCACAAATGTAGAATGATCCAGTGATGAGGAAGAGGGCCCTGCTGAGGTTGTTGTTGTGTTCTCTTCCAAATGTGGGGCCATATCTTGGTCTCCCCCCCGCCTGTGGCAAGAGATAAGTGCTCAGTTGAATGTAGTTCATATATTTGCCAAACACATGCAGTTCATATCGTTGTTCTGTCTAGCATGAGTATCTGACACAGAAAATGTAACATTTGATAGATAATGCACATTTAACCGATCTTGCTTTTGGTATACATATTGTTGTTATTACTGTTTGTTTGTTTTTTTGTTAATTTTTATTATGGTGTTTAGACAATAAATCTATAAACATGGTTAAGTTCCAAGTTGTAATTGTGTAATTGTGGGTCTACAACATCTTTTTACTGGTCAGTTTAGCCTGAGAACACAAAAGATGTTGACCTGTGGCACTTTTATCAAATGGAAAGGATTTAAAAAAAAAAAAAAACCTTGACACATAGTAATCTATGATAAATAGCACAACATGTTTCATCTGTAAATTTATTGTAGTCCAAAAAGTCCATAAATTCGTTTTATTTTTAACTCAGAAATGAGTTGTATGAGCTCAGCGAGGCATGAAAAATAAAACCCAAAATTTGGACTGATAGATTTTTTTAAAATTTTTATTAACTGATCTGTCATAGCATTAGATGATGGTATGCGTATTATCATAGATTTATAATCTAATATTTTGGAGATATTGTTTTTTTTTTTTTTTCTTTTGACCATGAACACAGAAGTAGCAGGGAATGAACACAATAGGAGGCTTAAGTTAGGAACAAAGCAGTCACGTTGCCAATCATTTATGTTTGTCACTTAAGAATGTCAGAGGTTTTCATTTTGTTTAGTTTGATCTATCATCATAGTTGATCAGACATATTTTACTGTACAAGGTGATGGTGAGTCACTGAACCTTATTTTCCACCTTGTTGTTCATAAGTGAGCCAATAAAACGAGGTGAGTTTTAAAAAAAAACAAGGGTGGAGTGGCACGGCGGGGCAGTGACCTAGCATGAAGGTCACGGGTTCGCCGTTCGGCTATCTGGGTGGAGTTTGAGTGTTCTCCCCGAGCAAGCGTGGGTTTGCTCCGTTTTTTTTCCTCCCACAGACCAAATCCCATGCATGTTAGGTTCGTTGGTACCTCTAAATGTCCCCTAGGTGTGAGTGAGAGCGTGAATGGTTGTTTGTCTGTACGTGTCCCTGCGATGGACCGGAGACCTGTCCTCTGGCACAGTGACTGCTGGTGATAGGCACCAGCTCCCCCACCACCTGGAAAGGAGAAGCAGGTACAGGAAATGGATGGATGGATTTTTTTTTTTTTAAACAAAAGAAGTGGGTAAGGTGGGGATATCACAAGCACCCCTCCGACTGATTCAATTTGAAATCTGTGAAGTTTATCTTACCTTGAAAGTTTGGCAGCAGAAGTGCTGACAGAATTCTTACCTTTAAGGTGTTGCCAGATGAGCAGATGTGCTCAGAGCACTTTGTCTGGACAGCAGGAAGTGAAGCGCCTTAACCAAGGTGTGCTCAATGAGCTGCTAAAAAAAAAAAAATAGTCCAAAAACAGTGACTGAACAAACATGTTACATTTTTCTAACTTATTAATGTTTGAACCCTGGACAGGTATATAAAACGTTTTGTGCGGCTGCAGTTGAAATGTGACAGTCTGGTTTCTCCCCATCAAGGTGAGGAGAGGGAGTTAACCCAGAGGAGGAAGAGGAGGAGGGGGGAGGGATCGCGCATGAATAACTTCCACCCCACCCCCCACCCCACCCTTGACAGCATCAGCTTGTTCGGAGAGATAGCTGAGTTTCTGTTGAATGCGTTGAGCCTCCTGCAGTTCTTGTTCTTCTTCTTCTTTTTTTTTTTCTTCCTTCTTTTTGTTTTTCTTTTTTTAAGAAAAAAGAAAACCGTTTTAATTGTGTTTTTTTTTTCCTTTTTTTATTTTTATTTTTAAACTGTATTCTCGGAAGTGCGCTGTTTGGACTTGTTGACAGTGTGAACTTGTCTCTTCCAGGTGAGTCATTTGGGATGATTTCAAACGCTTCTTCCACGAAAAACCTCACGTTTTTTTTTATTTTTTATTTTTCAAGGAAAAGACAGAAAGAGAGAGAGAGAGAGAGAGAGAGAGAGAGAGAGAGAGAGAGAGAGAGAGAGAGAGAATTAAGAAAAAAAGCATTATTTTGGGGCTTTTAAGTCTAAGTATTTTCTTTAACGACCGTAGACTAAAAAAAATCGAGAAACGCCTATTAGACTATGGGGAAAATCTCTAAACACACTTTAAAATAACATGCTTGTAATATAAAGCTGCTGCTTCTTGCGGAAGTTGAACACACGAATGCAATAAAAGAAAAAAAGCTTATTAACGGTTTCAACAAAAAGCTGGCACAACGGTGAAATATGCTTGTTTTATGCGCTTAATTGAAACTCAGTCATTTTTTTTCAGCCAATACTGAGAGAATACATATTTTTACCCTTAATACAGATCCAGTTTTATTCATTCTGTTAATATATTTTTTTTCAAGTTCTTATTTTGCGAGATATTTAGATTTACAAATGTTCTCCAGAAAGGACACAATTGAACTACTGGGAGTCAGGAGGATAAGATCAGAAAATGAACATCCGCTGACTGTGTTCGGATCGGAAGAGAGCTGCGTGTAATGTTGTTCTCCGTCATATACAGTGACAATAAATCGAATCAGGAAACCATAGAAGAGAGGAAGTGATAAGAGCTGCACAAATGAAGGAAGTTTGTGGAAAATGCTCTTTGTTAAAATCCAGTCAGCGCTTTGCATAGTCAGACAGTAATGTGTAGCTTTGACATTGTTTAACAGTTGTTGTTTTCTTCTTCTTGTTGTTAAACTGTTCATACAAGTGGGTGCACATATATTGCCTCAGATGTCTGTCTTTCGCTTTTTGTTAAGTGATGAATATTAAAAGTTTGCTATAAACCTAATATAGGAGACTGTGTGTGTGTTGGCATAGCTGTGTGTGTTCCACTAATTGGACAGGTTCCTGGAAAAAGAGTGACATATGTAGAAAAATATTTGTAGAGTACTTGGGTGTCTTGGTGTGTGTGTGCAAAGTCACATATTTTATAGCTGGCAGAATTGGTTCTGTGTCATGTGTGTGCTTTCACATTGTTTTTTTTGTTTTTTGTTTTTTCTTTTTGTAGGTGCAGTTCTACTCATCCTGCATTGCGTACTTTAGCTGAAGAAGTTATTTGCTGGGAAACTGAAAGGCCAATTTCTCAAAGCCATGAGGTACAACCCTGTCCTTTCTCTTCCAAGGGCGGGGATTTTCACAAATATTTATTTATTTATTTATTGTGTGGTATAGTTAAATAAGGTAAAACAAAGTTATCTTACTAAAACCTAAAATAAAAAAAACAAAAAATTCCATGTGATTATGTGTGCAAATACGAACTATGAAAAGCAGGCTTTTGTTTTGTAATGTTTGCCCAAGAAAAACAAGTACTTAGGCTGACAAAAATGGAAAAGTACTGTCATGAATAATGTAATGTAATAATAATCTAATGTATTTTATTTACTTTCAAACCTGAACAGGGTTTTTAGGATTTAAATTTCTTTAGCTTTATATTCAAAACACAAAAGATAGATTTTTTGTGAGTGTAACATGCAAATTAATGTCATATTGTTGTTTTGGCTTAAAATATATTATAAAATGATTACTAATTGCAGTGTTTTTGATTGACTTTATTGTTATTAGTATGCAGTTCAGTTATCAGAAATCTCTGGTGTCTTTGCTGCGTCAACACAAACCTCACTGTACCAGTTTGATAATGGGCACTAACGGCCTTTTATGATAAAATAAATATTAACTGCCACCATCGTGGCAATGAATTGAGCATTGAGTTTTACAGAAGTAATCACTGTTTTTCCTCAACCTAGGTACACTGCTTAGCAAAAGTTTTAAATCACCCCTAAATTTTAAAAACTTTCCTATAAAGAACCAGACTCCCTCTGAATATTATGAAATGATCTTAATGAATGGCTGTCCAGGATTTCTGAAAGATTTTTTGGGAGTTTTGCTGTTTGTTTTTTTTTAACTATTTTTTGTTCAGTTCTTGTGCCAGACTACGACAGCAAAAATACCTTTGGAGACGTATTCATCCCTCTTGGTATTCTTCCAGTTTGACTGCCTTACAACCTGGAATTTTATTGGATTTTTAATTTGTTTAAAAGCAATAATTGTGCAAAAAGATACTTCAGATAAAAATAAAAAAAAAGATACAGTGGTGTGAAAAAGTGTTTGCCCCCTTCTTAATTTCTTATTTTTTGCACATTTGTCAAATTTATATGTTTCAGACTGTCAAACAAATTTAAATATTGGACAAAGATAACACAAGTAAATACAAAATGAAGTTTTTAAATGAAGGTTTTTATTATTAAGGGAAAAAATAATCTGAACCTACATGGCCCTGTGTGAAAGTGATTGCCTCCCTCAAAGCCGTTTCTAAAGCTTTGGGACTCCAGTGAACCAAAGTGAGAGCCATTATCCAAAAAAAAATGAACACATGAAACAGTAGAGAAACATCCCAGGAGTGGGTGGCCAACAAAATTACCCCTAGAAATCAGTAATGACTCATCCAAGAGGTCCGAAAGACGCCACAACAACATTCAAAGAGCTGCAGGTCTCACTTACCTCAGTTAAGATCAGTATTCATGACTTCACCACAACAAAGAGGTTTTTGAATTGGAACTGTGCCATGCAGCATTCCAATACAAAACCTGTTAGTTTGGGGAGTGGAGGCACCTTGGAGAGCAGACGCTCCTCTGTGTTGTGCAATGCCCCTGTTGCTGCTGAAAAGGTGTCAAACAATTGTGGAAGGAAAAGAGGGAGGAGGTGGAGGCCAGGTACACCTCTGACAAGGATGTGCGGTCATTAAGGCAGAGCCTCTCCTGCATAGTCGGTGCCAGCGTAGTGGCCCGAGGTGCCACATGTCACTCCTATAATCCGACTTGATGAAGTGAATAAACAGTGCTGCGTGAGATGTCAAAAAGTGAACAAACGCTGCTGAGCAAAAAGAACATTAAAGCTCGTCTCAATTTTTCCAAAACACATCTTGATGATCCCCAAGACTTTTGGGAAAACATTCTGTGGACCGATGAGACAAAAGTGGAACTCTTTGGAAGGTGTGTGTCCCATTACATCTGGCGTAAAAGTAACACAGCATTTCAGAAAAGGATCATCATGCCATCAGTAAAATATGGTGGTGGTAGTGTGATGGTCTGGGACTGTTTTGTTGCTTCAAGACCTTGAAGACTTGTTGTGGTAAATGAAACCATTAATTCTGCTGGCTACCCAAAAATCCTGAAAGGGGAATGTCTGGTCATCTGTTTGTGACCTCACTTGGGTTCTGCAGCTGGGCAACGATCCAAAACTCACCAGCAAGTTCACGTCTGAAGGGCTTAAGAAAAGCAAAATGAAGACTTTGGATTGGCCTAGTCAACGTCTTACCCTGAATCTGATTGGGATGCTGTGGCATGACCGTAAAAAAGGCGCTCCATGCTTGGAAACCCTCCAATGCGGCTGAATTACAACAATTCTGCAAAGATGAATGTGCCAAAATTCCTCCAAAGTGCTGTAAAAGACTCATTATCAGTTATTGCAGGTGCTTGATTGCAGTTTTTGCTGCTAAGAGTGGCCCAACCAGTAATTAGGTTTAAGAGGCAATCACTTTTTCATGCAGGGCCATGTACATGTGGATTATTTTTTCTACTTAATAATAAAGTCCTTCATTTAAAAACTGCATTTTGTGTTTACTTGTGTGTCCATTTTTAAAGACCAAACTTCAATCAAGCCAAAGATTCTCAGTTGGATTGAGGTCTGGGCTTTGACTGTGTCATTCCAGGACATTTAACTGTGTGTTGTTAAACCACAACTACTGATTTGGCAGGGTCATTGTACTACAGTTTCAACCTTCATCAAAAAAAGGGGAAAAAAAAATATTTTATTTTTTTAAATGGTATTGTAACAGACTAAGAAGGAGTGAAAAGAAGCAAACGTCCATTGAAAAAAAAAACTCCTAAAAGGCCTTCAGAAAGCGTAATAAACTGTTTCTCAAGACCATTTAAAAATTTTCCAATTACGCAAGCTCCTTAAAACAAAATCAAAAGTAATAAGGAAGCACTCAAGACTTTTGTATGTAATGAAATCTAAAATTAAAAATTCAAACATTAACTTATGTGTTAAGTATTGTGGCTTCTGTAATTACAACACCAGATTCTCATACAAAAACACACAATACTAGGATTTAAACTATCCTCCTTGTAGCAAACTTTATATATGACTAAATAGACAAAAAATGCCTTTGAGCTTTACTTTGACCTCACTATCACCTCTAAAGTTTTGTGATGTTCTCGTTCACAATTATGATAAAATCCTAATAAAAAAGCTAATCAGCCACATTTAGACTGGTATTTAAGACTAAGATCCTCAAATCATAACAAGAATTGTTCCATCATCCTGTTTAGTCAAGTTTGTCAGTTTGTTCCCCCTGAAATAGTTGGTAACTCTTTGTATCTTCAGTATATTATTCTACTTTTTGTTGTGCATTTAACATCACATCTTTCTTTAATTAAACTCTTTAAATTGTTCTGCTTTTGCTTCATTTCAGTGGGCGTGGAATATCGAAGAAAGTTGCTGGCTTGTTCACTTGTTTCTTGCTCTCTGTAGCTTTTTTTTCCATATATTCCAGGTGTGTATTAAAACCTGATTTCATTTCATTGATTGTTATTGGCACACACAAGCCAACATGAGTTCTTATGCACAAACAGGTTTTAAATAATCTTATTCTACTTTTACCTTGGTCTTTTTTTTATTTACTTTTTTTTTATTTTTGTTTACCAACAGCAGGCATTCAACTGAAATACATTTTTTTAAGCCAGTGCCCAGTGACGCAGTAAGCCTGAAATCGATCTTGGACTTGGATGAGACACTTAACTATGGGTAAGATATCTTTAAGCAGGAAGAGTTTTTGTTTTGTGATCATAACACACCTCTCAGACTCACCTGGTGAGCCTCATATCTCTTTATACAAACTGACAAAACAAAAAGCAAAAGAAAGTTGTTTTTCTTCCTTGTTTTTCTTTTTTAAACTTTCAGAACATTTTGTTTGATTTCAAGCTCAAGTACAATCAAAGTAATCACTGTAAGAAAATAGTATATGAGATAAAGGTCCTGATTAAATTCATAGTTGGAGGTTCAATTCTACCAGTATGTGACATGTTAAAGTGTCCCTGGGCAAGAGGCTGAACCCTTCTTTGCCTTTCATGTGTGCCCCATTGGTATATGAAGCACTAAAGCACTGATTAGACTCTATAGAATGATTTATTCATAATAGCTTTGTAGAAATGTAGTGGAATGCTGTATGAATGTGTGTGGATGGGTAAATGAGGGCACAGATTGTGTTGTAAAGCGCTTTGAGTAGCCTGGTTGGCTAGAAAGGCGCTATATAAGTACAGTCCATTTACCATTAAATTTAATTTTTTTATAATCAGACTGCACTCTTTATCTGTGTTTTTGTGCTTTAATTCAGAGACATTTTTAGGCCTCAGAATTTTGGAATGTAGCATTTAGTGTTTTCTAAACATCCTCACATCTTATGGTGTGGAGGAAAAAGCAAAAAGGTTGCAGAAGTAAGGTTATTTTAGTGTGTGAGAACATTATTATTATTATTATTATTATTATTATTATTATTATTATTGTTATTGCCAGAACTTTCCAGAACAGTGGATTTGTGATAACAGACGTTTCCTGGAACACTTTTTATTCTGAGATTGAGTTGAGCCAGACTCGGCCAGTTGTTTCATGTTAGTGTTGTAGGAATTACGTAAGTGGTCAGAAGTATGCAATACACATCAATGTATTTCTGTCTGTATAAATATGCCCTGTTTCAAAGATACTTTGGGATTTGGGGGCAAGCTGAAGAAGAGTAATTGTGTCGATAAAATCCCCAGTATTTGGCTAAAATCCAACGAGAGTCCCTGACTATCATTTCAGTATGAGACATACCTTATTTTCACCTCCAACGGCTGAAGAAATTAAAAATGACAAATAAATGATGTTTTCAGTCTCTGAAAAAATACCATATTGTCATGATGTGGAGTGACGACGGCGAACCCAGAGCACAGACTCATTTTAAAGAAAGAAAAACTAATTTATTAAACTAAGAAAACGAACAAAAACAAAAAGCTGATGTGGCAGCAAACAGATAAGAACTAAATAAGAATACATAAATAGAACAGAACTCAGAAAACCAGGAACACGGAGCCAAGCAAACAAGAGAGACAAACATCAAACAAATCTTAGACAAACCAGAGACAAACCTTAGACAAACCTTAAACAATGGACCAGCCAGGTATGGAGAGAAATGACCGGGTTTTAAAGTGCAGATGATAATTGTGGTAAGTGGATTCAGGTGTATGGGAGCAATTATGGGCAGGTGGAGATGGGCGTGACCAGGAAACAGCAAAAGGGTGACTGGGGAGGAGTGAATACAAAAGCACAAACATGAGTAAGACAGAACCCAAATGAACCAAGAAGAAAAACAAAAACCATGAAACTAAAAATAAGAAACAAAACCCAAAATACAACCCAGAGAACTAAAATAAAATCAAAACAAAACCCAGCAAAAGCCAAATCACCACAAATATGTTAGTTCAAAATCCCAAGGAGTTAATGTTCTGGTGTCTCTGTATGTCACATAAGCAGCATCTGCATTCTTAGAATAGAATAGAATATTGTGTTTGAACAGATAAGCAGAAAAATCAAAGGTCAACAAGATAAAATAGCTAAAAGTTTAAAAAAAAAAAACTAAAAAAGTTAAACGTGATCTTTTTTGCGCCAGTGGCTCAACTTCTGCTAATTGTTCAGTTCAGTTTGCACATGTTCAGTGTACTCTCCTTTGCAAACGCCTGCTAATTCTACAATATTGCTGGCTGGCAAAAGGCAAAGATAGACAAACATGTTTTTGCCAGAGTCTGTGTGTGGGTGTGTGTGCATATGTTTGTCTGTCACGCTAGCTAAAAGTAGTGAAGGTTAGGCTCAAAACTAAGAGTAGCAAAAGGCTAGCTAACAGTAACAAAAGGTTTGCTAAAAGCAATAAGCAAATTTCTAGCTAAAATCAGTAAAAAAGTTACTATAACTGGGCCCTAGTTACATGCAAATATAAGAGAAGCACTATAAATCATATTACTTTTTAACTACATGCACAGTATGTTTGTTTCATCATGGAGATGCAACGAGTGTTTTAAATTAGCCTTTCACAAGCAGCAACTTCCCTACATCAACCACTTCCTGTCTGTGAATCTGAGAAAAATTCAGAATTTTGCAGACTCCCTCTCACACTGGTAAACTTTAAGCAGAGCATTTATATCACACCGTGGTTTTTACCTCAGAGCACATTGCACAGACACACACAGAACGCTTCATTGCTGGAACACACACACAAAACGTATATCCATAGAGCCACTCCACACTCCAATACTCTCCCCTTTGTTGATTTTATATCTTCCCAGAAAAAAATGCTACAATGTCTTTGTTTTCACACCAACTAACAACCAAGGGGCCATACTTGAGGCTTCAGTTCAGGAAAGCATACACTCAGAAAAGCAGAACTTGTACACTTGCTGTTAAACTGAGTTGTTTGATGACCACTTCCCTAAATGGATAGTAAAAGCAGGTGCACCATTTGCCTTTTCATCTAAAAGGATGTTTTCATGGTCATGTGATTTTGTGTTTTATTATTGTTATTAGTTTATTTATAAAGTTTTGGGGAAAAACAAACAAACAAGTGAACCAAATTGTTAAAATTAAATTTATTTCAATTATATTCAAATCAAATGTACTTTACTTCGAAGAAATGTAAAGATGTTGTGTTTGCGCAAAATCCTTTGCTCAGTGAGAGGGCCTATAGGTTTAAAAGGTGCTGGCTGGCACTGAAGAGACAGTTACGGAGTGTGTGAAGTGGTTACACAGAAAGTGAAAGCTATGGTATTGTTTCGTCAAACTTGAAATTAAATTAAGTGTTTTTTTCCCCCCATTTTTCCACACAGGGAGAAAAAAAATACCCTCATTATTAAAATTTATTTTGACTTGCCAGTAGATTTGGTTAAACAGTTACATTCAAATTTAAGAAATGCTTTTTGTTTGTTTGTTTTTGTAAATAAAATAAAATAAAAAACTGGGACACACAACAACATACTCTGCAGACAGCCATTTACTCGTAGTTAGCAGTTACAAGGGGCTTTCACACTAAGATGACTTCACTTAGAGAAACTAGTGACTCATGTATATCTTTTTATATCCCAAATTTCCACCCTAACATTTCTCCCTTTTACCTCCTACAGCCTATGTAATATATCGTCACCTTCTTAAAATAATTGCCTAAGTCATTTTTTTTTTCAAAAATTATTTTTTTGCCTAAATCATCACAACAATCAACAAATGGTTCAGTTTTTTGTGTTTCCTGAAACATTGAAAAAAATGACTTAGGCAATTATTTTAAGAAGGTGACGATATGCAATATATTATTGTTATAGGAATGCATGTCACCTTCTTATTTCCTTTCTACTATTTTTGTTGAAAATATGTTTTTATCTTGAGAAATGATGATGTTGTAACCATTTTGGTCACAACCGTTTGGAAACAAGTCAGACAAACCACAACCTTGCAAAAGACATAACAAGAATCGCCTGCTGTGTAAAATGAAATACAATAATCAATGTGTTAGGGAGACATATTCAACAGTTTAACTATAAATAATGACACTAAATTATTCAACCAACAGCAGCTGCACTACAATGATGTGAAAATCTGTTTGCCTCCTTCCTGTCTTATTTAAGTGTTTCAGATCATCAAACTAATTTCAATAACAGACAAAAATAACACCAGTAAACACAAAAGGCAGTTTTAAAATTAAGGTCTTTATTATTAAGGGGAAAAAAATCCAAATCTAAATGTCCCTGTGTGAAAAAGTGATTGACCCTTAAAGCTAGTAATGGTTGGGCCACCTTTAGCAGCAACAACTGCAATCAAGTATTTGCAATAACTGGCAATGAGTCTTTTATAGCACTGGAGGAGTTTTGTCCAACAGTCTCCACACAGACCACATCCAGCCTAATGTAGGTCAATCACATGGCTCAAGTTTCCACTTGGTTTTTTATCAGATTAATTTACAATGACTTTGTACCCATATTTTTTAATTGCAATATCTGGAAAGCTCTTGGAGTAAACGCTTTCAAACTGCACCGTTTGATATAGTTCCGAAGAACCTTTTTTAATGCTTGATTGACAATTGGTGTGGGTGCATGAAGATGACTTTGTGGCCACTTTGGAGCCCTCTATTCTCCTGTTAGTTTGGTTCATGTCACCATAAGTTTTTCTGCCTTTAGCTTTGAAATGTTAAGTGCCCTGTTAGCTATCTATAAACACTCACTTTTTCACATCTCACACAACACTGTTTAATTATTAAACTTCATCAGCAGACAGTGCTGTTCATCACGTCTCATGCACCTGCAACTAAAGCGTTGCACAGCACAGAGGAGCTGTGCTCTCCAAATTGCCTTCACTCCCTAAACTATTAAATAGAAAACTCCTTTGGTTAATCTTTACCACCCACCCCACCCCTAACTGCCAGATGGCTTCTTGAGCAGTAAGCTTATTGTCCATGTCCAAATTTACTTTTTACCTTTCACTCACTGGACAAAACAAGTGTTGCCTGTCAGGTATTTCCTGATGCTCACTATCTTTTCTTTTGTTTCTTTGTTTTTTGTCCGTAGACAGTACATCTTTTCATTCCCCTTTTTCATCAGTAAACATTCCAATGTTTTTATCTGAAAACTTGACAGACACAGCACTGAAAAAGGAAGAACCTACAGTAGACATGCTAGACTTGCTGGGTATCTTTTTGGTAAACCAGCAAGCAGTATTAATGTATGTTAAATGTATATTTTGTTTGCACACTTCTTCCTCTGCTTTAGGTTGTCTTTGGCCATACTGATCCTCAAATGTCCTGACCCCAGCTTTTGAATCAGATTTTAGGGAAATTAATCAGCATTTTTCTGACATGTCAGAAAGTTTTGTCTGTGACCACAGGCTGGCAACTGAAATGGATTTAAATCATGAAATCACGCATTTCTCATTTAATGTTGGAAGTGAAAATATGGGAAACACAAAAACTTTACAGAGCGTGAGTGAAATTTCACCATTAGTAAACTAATGGTAAACTAAACCCTATTTTATTTACTTAGATTTTTCATCAGTGTATCAGTGAATCATCCTGTTCACTCTGTACACAGCAGACTTGTTCACCACATACACACACAGTCGGTCTGCACCAGGGGACGGAGGTTGAGATAGTTGGATCATAGAAGTACCTGGGGCTGTGGTTGTACAATAAACTGGACTGGTCACTGAAAGGGCAGAGCAGGATGTATTTTCTGAGGAGGCTAGTTTTTTTTTTTTTTAGCAATGGCACCAAACATTTGAAGATGTTTTACCACACAGGGGTTGCTGGTGAACAGAACACGATCCAGACTGAAGGCTATAGTGGACAAGTCCAGTCACCCTCTCTTTACACTGACTTCATGCAGCAGAGGAGTGCATTCAGTGGAAAGCTGCTGTCACTGAGCAGCTCCACTGACACAGCTAAAAAAATTATTTGAGGCCCGGGCCTTTGGGCTGCACAACTCTTCAGTTAGAGGGGTTGGGAGAAAGAGGGAGGAGGATGGTGTTTGCACCCGAGGGAGAGTGAGGCCATAGATTAAAAGTGCACCCTACTTTACTATTGTTTACTTTTATATTAATTCTGTAATTTAATTTTTTTAAAAGATGCAGTAAAGTAGCTGGCATTTACTGAATTTCCTTTGGGATAATAAAGTATCACCTTATCTTATCTACTTGGTGGAGGATGGTGCCTTTCTCAGCAACTGGTGGCTGAGAGGGGAAGATGTGTAGCCATTTAAATGCACTTCTGTCAAGTAGCGTCATTGCCATATATTTTTAATAAGATGCTATTGATAGAAAAGTGTTTAATTTGGTGTCGTTTTATGCTGCTAGGTCCTTATTTGTGATTTGCGTGAAAAGACCGTGTAACAGCTCGCAAGGAAACAACTCAACTGTAACATTAAAAACATGTCACATCTGTGATATTACCCAGCAGGATGGACTTGAAAAGAAGATTATGTACAATCTCATTTGACATTGTGTGTAATCTTGTAGTGCCTGGAGTATGTGTTGTAAAGGACTCTGTTACTACTACTCCCGATTTTAACTCGGTACCTGTAAAATGTATGTAGTTACAATCATTTTTGTGTCAACTAAGGCTGATTAGCTGTGGTGGCCATCCTGAAATGAGCTGACTCCAAAAGTTAATCAGTTGTAAAAGTACAGTCAGTAATTACTTTCTGAGACTTTCATTAAAATCCCTTCAGTGGTTGATAAGGTATTTTTTCTAACATACAAAACAGATGAACATCAACAGTTAATGTCAAGGTTTTAAGTAAAAATGTTTGAGCACAATGCGTTGTGCGCGAAGCATGAGCTGGTGACAATGCTCAACCACTACTCCACCAAATTTTAACTCAGTATCTGTAAAGCTGTCTGAGTTATAGCCATTTTTGTGATTTCTTAGATCAGTTGGCTGTGGCAGCCATCTTGAATTGGACCGACTCCAAAAATTTAGTCTTTGTAGATGTCTGTTCAATGACTTTCTGAAAGTTTCAATAGAACTTGTTCCGTGATTTATGAGCTACAGCGTATAGCTAAAATATGATTGCTTCCCCTTTGCCTTTGGGCAATATTAAAGAAAATTATACTACTATATAACTATACTATATTTTTACTGAATTGAGTGCCCAATTATGAAAAGATGATTCAGTCAGAAAAAATAGTCCCAGCTCCACTGTAATATATTCTTTTATCTCAGCTGTACTGTTGCACAGGCCTTATCAGATTTAATATAGAATGCTAAGTAGTTTATCAAACCTAGCATCTTCTCAGACAGTCAGAAATGTTATGCAAGCCCTATGTTGAGCTGTTTACAAAACATTTTATCTAGCGATCTGGCAGAAGAAATAAACTATAATCTTGTAAAGGATCTGTTTCCCTTTAAATTTCAGTCTCTGTTGCAGCAGTGATAATTATCTATGCCGCTGACTAGGGAATGTTATTGAAAGGTCACAGTTTTACAGCTCATTGACTTTATGACTTTATGCCAAGCTACTGAAACAATACCTGCAGCAAGATGTGTTTAAGGTGCAGAAAAAAACAATCTTCTTTTTCTTGTTGTTGATACCACTGTTGTGGTTTAGAAGTAGGTGTGGGGGGGGGGGATGAAAGGGCAAATGCAGACACTCACGAGGCAGCAGATAGACAATAGGTAAAGACCAAGTATCTTTACTAACAAGACAAACTAAGGTGAACTAGAGTAACTAACACTACAGAAGGATTCTCACAGGAACAACACAGATCTGACAGGAACTAGATAGCTGAAAATGTGTTAGCGCTCAGGGTATGTTCTGTGTGCCATGGCTCATGGGATATTTTGCTAATGTAACAGATAAAACAAACACACAGACAGACATGGGCAAAAATATTATTGATATTTGCTTTTGACTGTGGGCGACAACTAAACACGAAGCATATAGTGAAACATCCTACAAAAGTAAAACAGGAAACCAGAAAAATGAATTAAAACCAAACTAAGCAATGACAAATAAATCATGCTTTAATAAAAACAATGCTAGACAGGAATGTGCTGAAACAGAAACAAATGGTCAGCAGAAACACCAAACTTCAACTGTAATCGGTACTCTGGTGTTTGAAGAAACTATTCCATGATCAACGCCCCAAGAATAAATAAAGTTGTCTCTCTTGAGTCAAGTGTTCAAATATATAAAGATAAAACCACAAATGCCACATGACATCCAAAAAATGGCCACACCTCTGTGCCTGACAATGTGCTGACTGATATTTTAAAGCTAACTTTTCACTAAAACCTAATCTGTCAGTAGGAGCTATCTTGTGTGCCTTATCTTGATGGGTCTTACAGCTTAATCAACAATGAAAAGAATAGAAAAAGGCATTACATGAGATTACATGTGAGGTCACTGGAAGGTGTGCCAGTTTTACAGCTTAGAAACTTTCTGCCTCAATTTTACACGGCAAGGTCTGAAAACCAAAGAGGCATACAGAGAGAAAACTTTACTATATTTTTCTCTTTGCCAATATCACTCCTTCTCATTCAGCTCTGCAGATAGCTTCTTCTCAACCAGTATGCACTGCACAAGATGTGTGACAGTAACTAAGCCTCAGTGTTACCGTGCTTAATTTACTAATGTCAGAACAAGTTTCTCTCTTTTCGTTGTCCTTTCCTTTTTTTTTTGTTGAAGGCTACTTATAGTAGCCTTGTTTGCTCATTTACACAGATGGTTAATTAAATTTGTTATAAGGTCATTCAACATTGGTTAATGACCAAGTTTTTCATTATAGCCTGTTACCAAAGCTGACAGCCAATATTGTGTTTTAAGTTTGTGTGTGTGTGTGTGTGTGTCTTTAGTATTACCAACATATCTAATGAACCAGTAAAATAAATATTTATAAACCTCAGATATTAATCAGTGGATGTAAACTTACAAGTGATTACCTTTTAGATTCAACCCAAGTTAACTGACTTTAGTAAACACAAAATTTGGTATAATTCAGTCAGTTTTACACATATTGCGCTAAGATTTTGTGTGGTTACCTACACACATTGTTCCTATCGAACATATTAGATGTGTTAGATTTGATTTTACACAAGTGGCACTTTGTAAAAAAAAGCTTTAGAAAATGTTGTTGAACGTTGTTGCCAGTTTGCATTGTCTGTATGTTTACTGTTCTTGTACAGATCATCGTTTTGTTTTGTGAAACGCACACTTGCGTTCTCAATCTGTTACTTACTCATTTTAGTTCAGGCCCCAGGAATGAGGGCGTAGTGGCAGGGTAGGGCAGGGTTGTTGTTTGATGCTAAGTGAGATGGGAGCACAAGCACTCTATCAAGCAGTTATTGCTACATACATACGTTTCAATCATCTTCCACTTTTTTTCTTGTGTGAAAAAAAAAAACATGAAAAAAAATCAACTGGGCACTGTTGAAAGGCCCGAGGGTCCAGACAGCTTGAGTCAACACCTGTTGCTGAGTCAAATCCACCCGCTTGCTTCGTGCTCACGGTGAATCCAGCCTCTGCTGGGAGGTCTGCGGCCCACACCTTTCACCTACTTTGAATCACCCAGACGTCCGACAAGACTCAAATTACCATGACAGACTTGTCAGACTACCAGATGAGTAGGATTTAAAATAAAAAGAAAAAAA
>NC_051444.1:26465521-26467598 GCF_001649575.2 Kryptolebias marmoratus
CCCCCCCCCCACCCCCCCAAGGGGGATCAAGCGCTATACAAGTGCAAGCCATTTACCATTTACCATTTGTCAAAAAAAGGAAAACAAATATTAACCTGTCATTCAGAACAAAACATGGCACCTCTTCACTTATTTGTAATCAGCAAATATCAGCCACTGAAGCTTTGTGAATACGATCAAAATGCTGTTTAATCTTTGAACATTTGAATGGCTGAAATTACCAGGATCTAGCTTTTATTCCTCCATCCCTGTAGAAATCTTATATCTTAACTAAAGAGAAATAACAACCGCAAATATTTGCACAAGCTTAATGTTTTACTAAAAAGATTATTGCTTTATTGATGCTGCCATTTTGATGATGAATAATACTTTTAGAGCAGCAAATGTTTAGCAAGAAACATAATACATAAGTGTTTATTAATTCTAGTATGTTTTGTGGTAGGTAACCAGGTCTTTCTTGGCACTAAAATTTAGTTTCTAATAAGATATTAATTGACAAGGATACTGACAACATCTTCTCATCAACGACAGGGTTGTCTCAGTTGGAGTTTTTAACAACTTTTTTTCATCATCAATTTTTTTTGCAAAGCTGGATGAAAACATGACTTTCTCAGAATATTTGGGCTTCCTTGATCAAGGAGTTTAAATTACTTTTAAGTAAGTAAAAATTGGAAAATCAGAAATTGGGTTTAAGACTAGGTATGAGTTTATATGTAGTAAAACCACTTTTCCTATATCCACAAACATTTTTTTACGTACACACTTGTCTGTCAGCTATACTCTCCAAACAAATGAGAAGAGATGTGGTTTTGCATGACATGAAAGGCAGCAATAAATATTTGGTTAGTGTTTTTTAAAATGTCAGATAATAGAACAAGTACAATGATCAAACGTATTTGTTTTGTTTTTTGTTGTTGTTGTTGTTTAGAATTTCTTAGTCTTCCATTTAAATAAATTAATGATATATTTTTTTATTAATAACTGATAGGTAAACCCCCTTATGGGTCATAGTTTGGATTAGATCTTTATATAACAGAAAGCCGAGTGAAGAAAAAATTTAAAACCAGTACTGTTTTAGTTGTATTATTTCTGTGACTCGTTTGGTAACATAAGATTAAACAACTTCTATTCACCCATTCTAATTTAATCTAATCTAATCTAATTCTAATGACACAAGTACTACTGCTTAAGGAAGGAATGTGTATTCAACATGTTAAATGATCCGCCATAAAGAGAAACAGTAGGGAATAAAATAAAACTCCAGCTATATTGAGCAGCATTTTTTGGGGGGTTTTGCCAGCAGAGATGAAAGAGCTACCCATTCAGTGTCTTAAATACTTTCTTACCATCCATATGTTGTATGTGGAATTAAATGCAAAAGAAAAATTCTGAACAATCAGTATGTCTTTTCAGTCATTTTCGACCAAAATCAAACTGACAAAATGCCATGATAAAACCTTTTTTTCTAGGCATTTTTATTATCATTATTATTATAACAATGTTACTCCATTCCAATTACAACATCAAACTGTTACTGCTTGCTGAATGCAGCTAGTTCTTGAGAGAACATTCACTGCATCAGTGGAAAATTTACCATTCCCTCAGTTCACACATCACCTACTTACATTTTTATGATTTATGCTAACAAACCAAAAACACTCACATGGAAAAGAGAGGACAGTCCCAACATTGAAGTTTACAGGAAACCAACCCACACAGATCAGTACCTTCTGTTTGACTCTCACCACCCTCTGGAACACAAACTCTCTGTCATCAGAACTTTACAGCATCGGTCTGAACATGTCCCCTCAAAGACAGAAGGGAAGGAAAAGAGACAGAAACACATCAAAAAAGCTCTCCAAACATGTGGGTATCCCAATTGGGCTTTTGTCAACTCAGCTGGGAAATCCACTAAACACACCATGGAACAGAACAAGGAGAGGAACAGAGGAAAGAACATTGTCATTCCTTACGTTGCTGGAGTATTTGAGAAACTCAGAAGGATTTTCTCCAAACACAACATCCCAGTACATTTCAAACCCAACAAGACTCTCAGACAGAGGCTGGTCCACCCTAA
>NC_051444.1:26467842-26487473 GCF_001649575.2 Kryptolebias marmoratus
CTACACCTCAAGGATAAGGGACACTCCTTTGAGGACCAAAATGTTCATATTTTGGACCGAGAAGACAGATGGTTTGAGAGGGGGGTAAAGGAAGCCATCTATGTCAAAAGGGAGAAACCAACATTAAACAAAGGAGGTCTCAGATTCCAGCTTTCAAAAACATATAATGGAGCTTTAGGCCTGATCCCCAGTCAGTTTCACTCCAATCAACACCTGCACTCATGTGACCAGAGGGGCCGATCAGTGAGTCAGACAAACAATGACCCTAACAAGCCTTTATTGTTAGGGGAGTGAGAACAATTTGCAAGCAATCCAGCTTACATCACATCTCAGCTTTAAAAGCTCAACTCCACACTCTGTATTTCTGAATTGAGAAAGCTCCTCGGATGAGAAGTGAAACGTCTTCAGCTACAGAATAGAAGTCCATTTTTTTTTGTTTTTTTAACCAATTTTGAATAAACAAATAACAGGTTTTTACAATGTTCTGTTACTTCTTTATTATACTATAATTATACTATAACTCAGTGAGCTTATTGTAAACTTTATGAGTTTATGACTCCTTGTTTGACCTATAAACTGCATCTTTACTCTTTTACTGCCTCCTCCACCTGCTATCATAAACATTTTATACCCTTTGTCCAGTTTTGATCTTGCATTCATTCAGTGATCTATATGTACCCAGAATACTTGCGGTTGTGGGAGTTTTTATTTTCCCTTTTTCCTATCCTAGTTTTATGCATTTTACACACCAACTATTTTTATAATTCTAAACGTCATTCTACTGGTACTTATTTAATTACTTGTTTTAAAATATGAAAAACATGCACCAATTGATTTTATATCATTTGTCCAGGGCTCATCAGTGTGTATTTGTACCACTCATATGGGTCTAAAGGCACTTGTTTTGAATGCTGAAACACAACTGTGGGCTGTAGTGTGAATTCTGAGTTAGGGTGGTTCTGCGTTTATTCTGATGTTGATACTTAACTTTGTTAAGACTTATGAAAACATCATGATGTTGCATTTTTTTTTCTTTTAAATTGAGAAGGAGAAGCGTTTTACCGGCTATGACTAGCACACGCTGTTTCCTGACACAAAATTGATAATTCTTGAAGTAGTGGTTAAAAAGATGAGATAAGATAAAACATTATTGTCCATAGTAATGGAAAATTTGTTTACATAGTCTGTCCGATGCCTCCCATTAAAACCCATAAAAAATACATATCACATAACATCATAAACATTCATCATAATCATTTAAAACAAAGCTAAAATGTGATCTGCACTAGTAATTTCATTTATTCTTCATCTGATTTAACAGTTTGATGGAATATGGTATAAAGGAGTTCTTATACTTAATCCTTGTGTGACAAGTCACCCTGAAACTCCTCCCAGATGGCAGAAGTTCAAATTCGCTGCTCAACACATGAGTCGGATCCATAGAAATTTTGTCTGCCAGTCCCACAACCTGTTTTTCACACAGCTCATTGAATTTGTTCTCCACTGAATGACCCACGATTTTGGAGCAGATGTTAAGGAGCCTCAGTATCCTGTTCTTCAGCTGTATTGAAAGGCCACTAAACCACACTGAGCTGCCACACTCTGAATGGTAGCTGTGTAGAAATTGTCCAGCATGACCACACTAGTTCCAAAGGATCGATGTCTCCTCAGGAAACAAAAGCGAGCGAGAAAGAGTGAAAAACAAAGGAGTGTTGTGGTGTTGCAAGAGTGTTAAATTCCACAGGAAAAAAAACAAACCAAGATAAACACATACCAGATAAGTACCCAGTACCTACCAGGAATGTACCGGGTGATTACCAGATTATATTACGTATCAGTACCAAAGACAACAACAAATACTTTTGGCAGTGTTTTATGGCTGATGTCACAGCTGATAAAGAACTAACTACCAACTAACTAGTAGACAGAATGTCACTTCAGAGTTTACTGAACTATCTTTTGGGTCAAATGGACCCAAAGTTACAAGAGCTTCTCTTCCTCACTTCAGTTTCAATGGCATCAGGAGGGTTACGAGAATCAATTGTAGAGATGCAAACAGGTTTTAAATTACCCAAATAAGTCCTCAGCAAGGCAGACTGGGATAAATTGAATATGATCCATGAGTTGTTTGCACGACAGCTTAGTGGTTAGCACTGTTGCCTCACAGCAAGTTCTGGGTTCAAGCCCCGGGTTGGACCCGGGGTCTTTCTGTGTGGAGTTTGTGTGTTTGTGTGGGTTTACTCCGGATTCCTCCAACAGGCTAAAAACATGCATGTTAGGCTGCCTTCAGGCCCAGGCCTCCCTTGAAAAAGAAATCTGTGATCTCAGTGGGACTGCCGGACAGAACACATTGAAAATAAAAATTATTTTGTGAAGAGACACTCTTACAGTACGACAATTACAAATGTAACATTTTGCCGATCAGGCATTTATGTTACAAACAAAACAAATTCAATAATTACATATTATGTTTAGAAGAATTTAAATACAACATAGTTAGTAATTTTAAACTATGCAACTATTAGACTCTATGATTTTCTAAAGTGAAAGGTTTACCATCCTGACCTCAGCTTGACTATTTGACTTCAAAAAAACAGAATGATAGAAATTTTCAAAGAGATTTATATATATATTTTACAACATTTGTTGAAATTCCATAATCGATTTAATTTTATATTTGTTTATTTATTTGTTATTTTATGCTTTCAGGTCCAGACCAGCAGTTCAGACTCGCACCTCCTGGAATGCTCCTATTATGTGGGAACTGATGTTTGATGCCAATCTCCATGACAAAGCGCACCGCGAAGCAAACACGAGTGTGGCCGTCACCGTGTTTGCTGTTGGAAGGTTTGTTTCTTTGTCAGCATTTATGTTCCCCCATTTCTTTAAACATGAATTCTTGGTAACATCAGTCGTGGCATTGTTATCACCCATTGCCAGAGGTAAAATGTTATTGCCTTAAACCACTAAATTTAATCACTAAATGCACAGTTCCAGCTTATGAATATTGGAGTCAATACAATTGAGCAAGGCCGCCGCAGCCAGATGAACATACACAACACAAAATTGGCTATAACTCAGTGAGTGTCATGGCTATAGAGCTAAAATTTGGTGTGACAGTAGCTGAGACTCATCAGTAACTTACATTTTGAGAGCAAACTGATTTCACAACACCCATTTTAACAACTTTGCCTCTAATTGGAGTCAGCCCTGACATCTCATGAACCACTAGATACATTTTAACTTTTATGGCAGTAATAACTGGGGGAACATCTATAACTGATTAACTTTAGGAGTCAACCAAATTGACGGTGGCAGTCACAGCCAACTAATAAACATAAAACCAAGTAGGTATGTCTGCAGACAAAATAGTCGTTTCCAAAGGAAGGCATATCTCAATAACTGCATCTGATTGAGCAAAAACAAACAAGGCGTTACTAAAGAGCTACACCTGATTGGACGATGGTATCAGAAGACAGAAGCAAGTAGATACGGCAGGCAGTTAGCCGGTTCGACATTAGAGTCGTCTCCGACTTCCCCTTCTGCCTCTCTTAACACAGAACTTCCAGTTACATTTCAAAATAAGAGCGACATAAAAGGGTAGTGGGGAGGGCTAAATGTTTTTTTTTTTTTGTTTTTTTTTTATATCTAGCCAATACATTAAAAACAAAATCTGTTTTGGTAATTGAATAATGTGAAAATAGTTAAAATCAATTCATAAAGAAAGAAAAATAAAGTAACCAAAATACTAACGATACTTAAACTGGCCTTGGGACAAAAAACCTAGGATTATAGTAGCTTAGCATCCTCCTCAACTTGTAGTCTTAGAGCTAACAGATCTTACAGTATCACATGACATTGCACACAATGTCATTTACAAAGTTTGGCCAAAATGCTGGACATTTAATGAAAAAAAAAAAGAATTCTAACTCTATGCATACGTTTTTTTAAAATCTAACTATGCTACCTCGTAAATCTAAGCAGTAGGCAACAATTGTTTTGTGGTATGTTACTGTTTTACAACCATCATAAAAAAAAGTTTGCATGGCTGTGTCAAACTAGTGACCATAAACATGTCTTTAGTTGTTGATACAATTCTTTAAACCTGGTCATGTCCTTCACGTGTCACTGGTCTGTTGTCGCTTATACGCGCTGTCTGGTTCACTGGTCTTGCCTCATGTTCGGCTTTTCTGGATTTTGTTATGTTTAGTTTTTGCTGCCACATCAGCCATTTGTTTTGTGTTCTTTAAAAATAATTAGTTTTTCCTTTTGGAAATGATGAGTCTGCGCTCTGAGTTTGCCTCTCTCTCCTGCCAACCTGACCCTAGGGAGGTTTGAGTCATTGGAAACCATAGTTTAAGCTTCTAATTCCTACTATTTAGAAGTTTATTGGTATGTTTTGTTAATTTCCAGGTTTGCGTGTTTTGTTTTTCTAAGTCAAAGGATGTCATGTTGTCTCTTATTTCTGTCATAAATTATTTGTCTTAGCTCCTATTTCCACATGAGACTGCTCATCTGATGACACTTTGGCAAAAGCCAGCAGAGTCTGTTTTAGTATTTACAAACTAAAATGTCAACATACATCCATGCGAAGGAATGCCTTCTGTCTCAGTGTCACAATGTAAAAAAGAAACAAAATATAGCAAAAGTGGTATTTTTTTAGTATAATTACAAATACAGTATTCTATTGTCCAGCAACTAACGTGTAAATTGGTTTTCTCTGTTTCTGCTGAAGGTACCTGGAGGCTTACCTCAACACTTTCCTAACCTCAGCAGAAAAGCATTTTATGCTGGGATTTCCAGTGACATATTACGTGTTCACGGATTTACCAGACCAAGTACAAAATATCGCCCTCGCTCCGGGGCGAAAACTGAAAGTTGTCCAGGTGGAGAAGTACAGCAGATGGCAGGACATCTCCATGATGCGAATGAAGACGATCTCAGAGGTGATTGAAAATGAACTCCAGCACAGTTTCAGCTTTGTCTTCTGTTTTGACGTGGATCAGGAATTTAAGGGGCGGTTTGGCACTGAGGCTCTTGGAGAGTCCGTGGCTATGCTCCATGCCCATTATTACAAACTTCCAAAAAACAGGTTCACCTATGACCGAAACCCTAAATCCAAAGCTTTCATGGAAAGCGGAGACTTCTACTATCATGCGGCTATCTTCGGAGGCACGTGTCAACAAGTGAAGACTTTGGCTGATTTCTGCTATCTGAACATCATGGAGGACAAACTGAATGGCGTGGAGGCTTTGTGGCATGATGAAAGCCATCTAAACAAGTACTTTTGGGTTCATAAACCCACAAAGTTGCTCTCCCCTGAGTACTGCTGGGACATGTATATTGGTGACATAAGTGACATACTCCTCAAACGTCTCATATGGGCACCAAAACAATATGAGAAACTGCGCACGCGATAGATTGGCTACAAAACATAAAAAAAAGAGTAAAAAACATGTGACAGGTGTAAGATTGTTTACCATAACCAAAGCTGGATTGAAGTATCTGTAAGGTTTTCTGTAAACCTAAATCAAGTACTTTTTGTATTTTTAACAGTAAATGTTTGTATTTCAGTAACACCAATTTATTGAAGCTAGCATCATAAGTTGGAATCACTGTACAGCACACTGGGTTGTTTTCCAGTTCATGTCATGCGTTGGTGTAGATTCACAGTCATCTATGACATGACAAATACTTTTAGTATTTGTCATGTCTATTCAATCTTCTATTCTGTTAGCAAAATGTCTTCTGTTAGCTGAAGATGTTTTGCTTCCTATTTGGGGGATTTTTCTCAGTCCCGAGCTAGAACTGGTGATTCTACATCATGGTGGAAGGTGGCATTTAAAGTTGGGTTGAATGTTTATTTTTTATGTTTACATTAAATCACATGTAAAAAAAAAAGTATAATAATAGTAGACGATCAACTGTTTCACATCATATTAGACAAACTGAACTATTTCCATATGGACAGAAATGTTTTAAAATTGAATTTGATTGATAACCAGGAGCAAGAACACAGGAGCATTTAACACCAGTTCGTTTGATTCGCTTCCTGTCTTCTGCAGGATTGCTTTTAGGTTTGCATTGTGACTTTTTAAGGCTTTTAATGGTCAGACTCCAGCTGATTTCAAGGATTTTTTTTAACACCACACTTCATCTAGAGCACCTGAGTCAAACAACCCAGGAGATTTTAGATGTTTCAAAATCTAAACTTAAAAGCAGAGGGGACTGTGCTTTTCCAGTTTTCCAGTAAACCCACGTGAGCACAGGGAGAACATGCAAATTTTACCAGAAAGGTCCTAGGACAGGAAGTGATCCTGAAGCCTTCTTGCTGGGAGGCGACAGCTCTAACTCTAACCACTGCACTGCTGTGCCACCCCGACAACTTGATTTGCTGTCTGTAGTTTGATGGTGTTTTTAGTGAATGATTTTACTGCTTTTCTACTTTGCATCTTTTGAGATTTTTGGTATTATCAATGTTAATATTGTTGTTTGTATTGCCATTTTTGCTGTGCAGCACTTTGTTACACCTTTTGTGCAGCAAATAATTTGACATTAACTATATTTTGAAAAATATCTTTTTTTTAATATATATTAAAAAAATATATTTTTCAATATATATATATACAATTTACTTTGATAGCAACTGGCAGTATATCACCCAGCTCTTACAAATATTTGTTTGCAATTGAAAATTAATGGAGTGCACTTTATTTTCTTTAGAGTTCATGTGATTATTTGTACCACTGTAAATTATACTCGCCAAGTTTCTTTGGAGAAAAGATGAAGAAATCAAACAAAAGCTTATCATATCTTATGGTTCTATGAATAATGGAATAAATGCTCTGGTTAAAAGTGAAGCTATATACATTGTGGGGTAAACTTGAATTCTTTGCACAATCAAATCTGCCTATTCTTAGAAAAAGTTAGAACTCAGGGCAACATAATGAAAGAAAACACTGATTTTTGACATTCATTGCAAGCTAAATGAAAGTTTGTTCAGTGTGCAAAATATTTCTGTTTCCCATTATTTCTGAAGCTGCAATAGTGTAATATAAAAGGCTTGCAATCCAAATGCACAATATTTAAATCATTTTTGTCATCAGCTTGTCTTTTATCCTTTTGTTGTTGTTTATTTGAACTCATTCTGACATATGAATCTTTGGGCGACAAGTCTTGTTTAAATGTTATATATATGTGAAGTATGTTCTATTAAGTTCTGGTTTACACTGTTATTTTATATAAAATCTTTATTTCTTTGATTACTCTGATGTTAATTTTCTTCATTTGTCTGTTTCCTTTTTTTTTTTTTTTTTTTGAGGGGGGGAAGGGGATTTCTATCTTGGATTCCCAAGAAACGTTCATTTTGGTTCAGATTACTGAATAAAACAAATCAATATATAATTGTTTTTTTGTTTGTTTTAAAAGGGTATATTAAATAAAATATTTTAAAAAATGATTTTTCACGTTTTTCTTTTAGTTAAACCCTATCATAAAAGACTCCAGTGATCCATTTCTCTTATTTAAAAATTTTATGATTTGTTTTTTAGTTTTTGTGTCAAAATCCTGAAGTTGGATGACTGTGTGGGCGCTGTTACCTCCCTGGTTGGTGACGTGGAAGGAGCCGCGGCCAGCTGTGGGAGAGCGCTGTAGGACGCTGAGGAGGTTACTGTCGCAGTGTTTATCAAGGAAAATGGAAACAGAAGAAGAAGCAAGTTCTGTTAATAAGAGTACCGGTTTGAAAACACATTGAGGTTTTTTTTGGTCTGGAATGATGCTGCCAGGAACTCGAGCCACACATTTCACAAGGGGAGCCCCCAAACTTTACAATGATGTCACAGTCTTCAAGGAGTTTCCCATCAGGACAGCAGGAGTGGGTGCTGGTCCAGCAGGCGGTCGTTCTTCAATTGAAGGTTTGTATTTCAGGTGGTCCTCTTTTAAGCCTTAACTGCACAGTCAGTCACCGGACTTTAGCTAAACTAACCACATCCATCAAACTTTCTTGTCCTTTGTGAAGCTGAAGAATGACTCAGCTGTTGGGGTTTTGGGTTGGTTTACACAATTAATTGCAACACACCCCCACACTATCTGTATTTGCTATTTACTGGTTTGTTCACATTCCTGTGCTGAGAACTCAAAATGTCACTCTTCCGAGTGATCACGGAAAATGACAGACTCTAGTATTTTTTTTTTTCAATCTTTGATTATTGATTTTAAGTTAGTGTATTTTTTTTAAAATGAGAAACTCAGAAAATAAACACCTTTTAGGCCTTCCTTTAACTTATGTTAGCTTCAAAAGACTTAATTTCCCCCTTTAATTAAAATGACTTCTGCCTGTGAAGCTGAATTTGAGTTCTCTATACTTCCTAACATGACATCATTTTAACACCTTTTGAAAAACTCACAATTCCTGATTCACACCACAAATCTGAGACAACCAATGAAGAATGCAACTTTTTAAAAAACTTGTTTCAGCACCAAGGTTTCTATGGAGACACCAAACAGTCAGAGCCTTCTGGGGAACCCTTGTTTAACATCTTGCTGGTTATGTTTGTCCTATAGAGGCATTAAAATGTGCTGTTTTGCCAGTGTAAGCAGTTGTTCCATTTTATTCATTGACGGCATACTCCACCACCAAGCCATCCATCCTATCAGCCTGAACATGTCTGACGGATGATGTCCACATATTATTATACTGCCACCATGTGGCACATTCGCATGCTGCTCAACTTCAGCACTCACGCATGTATTAAAAACAAGAAAAATGTATAAGCTGACAGTCATGCCTACAGTACTAAAACCAAATACAAATGTAATATTTATAAAAGTTCATCATAAACAGTTTTAATTTGTCTGCATTTGAAAGAAACCTGCAAGTTGTGAGCAACAAATCTGTTTCTTATCCCCAGATATAAAAAGTACTTTTTTTTAAAAAACCCTAATAAAATAAGAAATTATTGTTTGAAGGTATTCTTAGTTGAATAGATAAACTTACCTTTTTTTTTCTTTTGCTCTCAGTAAAGGTGGACACTTTTATCTTCTCTCCATTTCTGTTTTTGAATTGGCTGAAACTTTAGTTCAATTAACTTTAGCAAAGATTTAGTTTATCTTAGTCTGTTCTGCTGAGGTCCTTAAATCATAGTTTATTTTATGTTCGCTTTTTATATCTTAGTTCGATTTTCCTCAGTTTATTTTAGTAAGACTTAATCAATTTTATCATGGCTATGCTTGTTTAAACTCATTTTAGTTTGCTTGGCTAAACTTTTTTTATATTTAAGTTTAGCCTGTAACTTTTTTATTTATTTACTTATTTTTTTAGGAAACCTGACACCTAGTTGACCTTTTATTTAAATGTTTTAACTCTTAGTTGGCCTTACAGTAACATTAGTCTAGTTTATCTTAGCTTTTATCATTTCTGATCTGTTCAGCTGAGGTTTTTAAATCCCAGTTTAGTTTGTTTGCTTATTAGCAGTTTATTATATCCTAGTTTCTTAGTATCTATCTTATATCTTCCTCAGTTCGTCTTTAGTATGAATTAGTATGACTTGTTTTAGATAAGTTTAGTTTAGCTTTTTACATCCTAGTTTTCTAGCTTAGTTTTTCATCAGTTTATGTTACATTTGCTCATTTATTTAATGTAGGTTATCTTAACTCATGTTTTAGATAAGTTTAGTTTAGCTTTTTATATTATTGGGTGTTTTCTTAATGACTCTGTATTTTTATGTTTTCATCCTGTAAATCACTTTGAACCGCTTTGTTGCTGAAAAGTGCTATATACTGTAACTTGACTTGACAAGAAAAATTTCTCAATGAAGAGTAGTTTTGTGAGAGACCACTTGAGGGTGCTAGAGTCTTTGATGCAAAACTGTACTTTTACTAAAAGCCATACATGTCTCCAAATATGAACAGTTGCAAAATTAGGACATCATATTTCTGTATCAGCTTCATATACACACAATATTCAAACAACTTAGCTCACAATATGACAAGCATCTTTTGTTTATGTAGAGAGATTGTGTCTTTTTTTATTATTTTCTTTATCTTAGTTGTTTAAAATCAGTGCATATTTTACAGTCTCTGATTCCATTGCAACCAATCTTTGTTAGACTCCTTAGCCTTCCCTACTATATAAAAATACTGTCACTTCTGCTTCACTGGTTTTCTTTGTTTAGTCATTGTAAATATTTAAAATTAAAAGTCACACTGACATAAGATTAATGGCCAAAACTAACAAAAAGAAGAAGAGAAAAGAAAAACAAAATCTAATAAAATGAAAATACTGGGATTTTAGGAAACAAATATTGAAAGAAAAATGTTAAAACGTGGCTGCAAAGGGCTTTATTATATTTATTTATTGTCCTGTTATGGACAATAAATCAGGCATACCATATAGAAGAGATGGCTGCCTACAGAACAGATTTGTGCTACAATAAGGATGAGAATCTCAACATGAGAATCCTAATTCCAGAATTTACTTTATTGAATCAAGACTGACTCTGAATCTAGCATTAGAGCAGGTCACACTGCTGTAATAGCAGGACTCTGTTGTGAATCGGTGCATGAAGGTGTGTGTGTGTGGAGAGAGACACAGAAAAACTGGAAAAACTGACTGCACACACACACGCGCACACACACACACACACACACACACACACACACACACACACACACACACATATACATACATACATACATATGAAAATACATTAAAAAAATGCAAAAAAGTAGAAAAACAAAACAAATTTAAATAAACAACAACAACATTAATAATAATAATAATAATGATAATAAATGTAAAAATAGGTATGTTTATGTTATGTGGGTGCATGTGTGCTGACAAGTCACCTGGAGATGCACTGTTTAAAAAAAAGGTGCCATGAACCGTAGAAGGCCCGCCAACTACAGCACCCAAGAGCAGAGAGGACAGGTGGATCCAGCCCCAGAAGGCAGCAGCAGTCCCAGGCAAACAGACACCGGGCACCACCCCAAGGCAGCTGCGTGTCCGCACGGAGGTAGGTCGCTGACCCAGTGAAGCACAGGGTCAGCAGCCCTCAGGACAAAGAGGTACGGGGAGAGACGCAGGGCACCAGCCCCCACCCCCCCCCACCCGCTGCCATGCAAGGAGGTGCAAAGGGTTTTAAAGATGAGCACTAATGTTTAAAAAGCAATTTCATAAACTATCATGCAGTACAGACATGGAACGTTTTATTTATTTATTTTAGCACCATGATTTTGATGAAGCAGTTCATCATCTGCCAACTCCTTCACAATCATATCCATTACTTACGTCTTATCTGACAAACTTATTGGGTCTAACAATAACTATTGCACAACTTGATTGTGTAACATGGCCACTATTTATCCATAGTTTCAAACTGAGACTTTTTATTAGATGTAAATTTTCAAATGCTTTAAGATTTCACCTGAAGTGCTCAGAAAGTGATGTACTTTCATACTACTTTAACCCTGGTAATATTTAGCTTCTACTTTATGCTGTATGGCACCGAGAATTTTACTGTGAAACAACCGTTTATGATCTTTGGTTACATAATAAGTAAAATTCATTGTTCAGATTAGCCTCTACAGTATTTTGATTATCTTTAGCCTTGATTAGAATGGTCTAATTCTTCCAGTTTCACAGTGTTTTAACAGAAACTGTGGGCAAATCCAAAGTATCTGTTGGAGTCAAATGGAAATGTAGAAGTTACAAATGTGCAAAAGAAGCTAATGAAGATGTTCTCATGGGGAGCTGAGTGAGTAATCACAGCCTAATAAAGAGTCTGACTCCATCTGCTGGAATAAAAATACAGCAGGAGGAGGGCATGTCCTAAAAACAAATCCATGGATCTTAGAGCCCCCAACAGTGGCAACACAACAAACACCCAGCTGGGCTCCTATATGGTGACTATAAATATATGTGTACAGTATCTGTGTCAGGAAGAAAAATACATACTTCATGGACACAGGTGACTTTTAAAACAAACTTGTTTTTTTTTTTGTTTTCTTTTTGTTTAAGTCAACACAGACCTTAGGGCTTGATGCATGAAGAAGAGATGTAAAATTGTTTTGTTTTTTTTTCTTTTAATGCTTTCAAAGAGTATATAAATGTATAGCATTATTTGTCAAAGTAAGGTAGCCTAGCAGGTTCTGGTAATAACATATAATAACATAAGATCCTCTCAAAAACAAATTAAAAATGGAAGAGAACATATTTGTTATTGTGCACTGCCGAAGGTGTGTGTTCATTTGTCTGTAGAGTTAGCAGTGTCCATTGGTTTATTGGATATGAATGATTTTAGTGAAACTCAGAAAGTACTCACTGGATGAACATCTAGAAATAATTCACTTTTGGAGGGAACCCCATTCAATATGGCTGCCACAGCTAAGTAACGTTAGCCAACACAAAAACAAAAAAACTGCTGTAACACAATTTTACAGATAATGAGCTAAAATTTGGTGTTGTGGTAACTAATGTCATCCCCAAACTGATCCCAAGAGATCTGTTTTTTTTTTTTTTTTTTGCCATTAGCCATTCGAGCAAAATATGTTAGCAAAATATCCCATTAACCACCAGATGGATTTCAAGGAAACTCTCAGAAAGAATTCATTGGACCTACATGTAACAATGTCTAACTAATTTCAAGATGGCCACCACAGCCAACTGATTTTAGCAAACACAAAAATGGCTATAAGTAAAATAATTTTACATATGTTGAGGTAAGATTTGGTGTGGTAGAAGCTGAAAGTTGTGTTTTACACATTCTTAAGATAAGATCATTATAGTTTTAAACTCTGGCATGAGAAGCATCATGCAACAAGAGGACAACCAGATAGTGAATGACTGCCAAAAAAAGAACCAGCAAGTAAGTGAAGCTGAAGAACACATTTTAAGGACCAAGGCTGATGAGGAAGTGGATGCAGGTGACTGATTACTAACTAGGAACAGGTGCAGATGGGTGAGTTAGGCTGACATGGAAAACTACTGACAGAGGGAGAGTGAGTAATGGCACAGGGATGGGGACACAAGGAGCAAAACTACACAACATAACAGGAAAAGAGAAAACACATGGATCACAACAAATGAAAGAACTACAAAAAACATGAATGAAAATAAGCTTAAGACTAGATTACTTAAACATTAATTCAAATCCTGACAGAAAAACATAACATAGGGAACAAAAACGGAACACAAGAATGATAAACAGATAACTTCTATCTTCCCCGACCCGGAAAAGGGACGCTATCCATTTCCAGCTCAAGACTATGGCCTTGAATTCGGAGGCACCGATCCTCATCCAGCCCCTTCACACTTGACTGCGAACCTAACACAAATGACTACCAAAAAAAACCAAAAAAAAAATCAAATTCTAATATAGTGAAATTATTCTAAAATGTGCCTTTTTGAACGACTGAAAACAGCAGTTCTCAGCACTGACATTAAACCTATTTATAGATTCAATTTATGAAAAACATCCTGTCATATATTCATATGCAAAACAAAAAATGCATAAAATTGACAAGAAAAAACAACAACACACACGTAATGAACCCTCCCACTTTAAAATGTCTAAAATATTTTGGTACACAAATGTGTTTTCAGACTTTGGAAAACACCTGATAGGAAGATCAGTACAAGAATTTTTAAGGTTTCACGTTTCTTTGGGATACCCAGTGGTCAAACCTCTACACTGAATCCATACAAAGAGGTGTTGGGACTGGGAGTTGTTATTTTCTTTAACAAGTTGTGTTTTTCTAAAGCAGATGGGTCAGGTTGGGATGTGCTGACATTATTTCCTGCCTAATGAGAAGTGGCATCTGTAGCAAAGCACAGCTACGAAAACATAGAGGTTAAACGGAAAAAACACCATCATGGGTGCATTAACAACATGGTGAACATTAAGTCAGAAGTGTATTTATAACTGCATATTTGGCACCTGGATTTTGTCTTGACAATCTGCCAAGCCTTTTTATGTGTCCCCTCGGTGAAACAGCTGCATTTCTAATTAAATAATTTGCTGTGTCGCAAATACCACATCTTTGTTTCTGTCAAGAGGTTGGCTAAATGAGGTGGTGGGCTCTTTCTGTTTTGTTTACTTTTTTGTGAAATCTTTGGGTAATTGATGCGCAGCTAGTGACCATTCTAAAGTGAATGAATTCAACACAGGAGTCATATGGTAGAAGGAAAGAAAAATAATACAAAAATTGCAATTTTGAAATTCTGTGTTACAAGCTTGGTGTAAAGGGTTTTAGCACTGAGCTGAAAGAAGAAAGCATTTTTTTTATTTGTAAATAAAGAAAGCTGGCAGCAACATTCAGATGACTTTTATTTATTGCCCACTGCCAAAAAACGTTCAACTATGTTTTTATGCCTGTGTCAGTTTTGTGTGTTAGTTTGTCTGTTGTGTTAGCAAATTATCTCATGGACAACCACACAAATTTTATTAGAAGTCTAAGGAGGTAATCATTATGTGTACATCTACAACTGGAAAAAAAGTGTTTTGTTTTGTTTTTAAATTGTTTAAAAGGGGTTGCTTATAGTGTTTATGCTTGATTCAGCTTGATGCTAACTATTACAAAAAAAATTGTACTAAAGAAAGGCTTGCCCTTTATTTTTTTGTTAAACAAGAAATATTTAAAATAATAACAGCCCTATTTCCATTTTCTGGAGGGGAGACATGAATGCCCTTCTAAAAGCATAATCTATTTGCACGCACAAAGAGGCGTTTGAGCATTCAAACATAACCCACGTTTGGTACTGGCACCAAAATATCACCGAAGGAGAGTGAACTGCAAACTTCTGTGTGGTTTTTATGCTTGTTTTTTAACCATTACCATCAATGTGAGGAAATGTCTGGTGGAATAATGGCTGATTTCAAAGGTTTCGAAGTTTCAGCCCCGATGATTCTTAAAGCTCTGACTTTGAAAATAGCTTCCTCGGCGCTCTAAGCATAATAGCTCCCCCCACCTTTGCATGTCCTTGCGGGGATATCTGTCAAAGCTGTAACATCATACTCCAAAGTATCACTTCAGTTCTCCACAGGTCACATTCCTGCTCGACGGTGGAGGACACGTTAGGGGATAAGAAGGCAGGGAAGGTAAATGAGAAGAGTTAAAGGGCGGGGAAAAGGAGTGGTAGGGGGGCAAAGAAAGGCAGAAAAATGGCAAGAAAAAAGAAAAGACGAGGAAAAATGTAATTTTGAGAGTGAAGTTTATCACTGACCCAGAGCAGCTTCTGGCATGGTTTATCCTTCTCATCATACACATTCCTGTGTGACACACTCACAAAGCACCATTGTTCTGAACTGGATCCAACTCATATCCTCACTGCTACCTTCCTTATGAGCTTCAATCACATGCACACAAAGGCGCACACACACACACAAAATATCTTTGGCCTTGGGCCATCTCCATTGTGTGGAGATATGGGCTGACAGTTTTAATACCACCTCTAAATTATTCCCTACTGTACAGATAGGAGGTGTAAACTTCAAACGGTAAAACACAGAGAAGGAGGGAGTAGGAGGAGACGTGATACGCTGTTGTGTGACCTGTGGTTGAAGGGGTCACAACAGCTAAGTGTTGTGTGTGTGTGTGCGTGCTGTTTCACATTTAGGGTTGTTATCCCTTTCAGCAATGCAGCATGAAGCAGTGTTTTCAGAAGTCTTGAAAAGACTGGACTTCAGCCTCAGTGGAAGAATGACTCATTTTCTCTTTCATGTTACTTTTCAGGTTTACAGTAAATGCAAACAAACTTTAGAAATTAATATTCGAGAAGAATGAAATTAGACAAAAAGATACAGATGCATTACATTAAAGAAAAACATGAAACATGCACAAAAAAGACCTGCTACCTGTAGCAGGTATATATATATATATATATATATTGTATATTAGTATGTAAGTAAAGATTATAAAAAGTCCTTAGCTGCTTAGGTGTTAAAACTGTCTGTGCAACATAAAAAATAAAGGAAAAGGGAACTCAAATTGCAAATCAGGTCTTCAGGCTTGAAATAGATTCTGGTTAGAAGACTTGACAGCTCGAGTTAAGTATATGCATTTAACAATTCAGCTATATACTGAGAAGCTTGTCCATGTGTCCAACTGGGAGGAGACCCTGGGAAAGACCCAGGACACGCTGGAGAGACAATGTCTCTCAGCTGGCCTGAGAAAGCCTTGGAATCTTCCCAGAAGATCTGGAAGAGGTGACTGTGGATAAAGATGTCTGGGCTTCTCTGCTGAAGCTGCTGCCCCCATGACCTGACTCCAGAACAAGCAGCAGATAATTAATCAATGAATTAATTGATGGATGGATGGATGGATGGATGGATGGATGGATGGATGGATGGATGGATAATCATCTTCAGGTTGTGTTTTGACACCAGCCTTCTTAATCAGGAAATCTAAAATGATAAAACCATTGTAGACCAGCTGTTCAGAGTGGACTTCAAATTAACAGATTGTTCAAAAACAACATCCATATTGTCCCTGATCTAAATTAACCATATGGGTGTGTGCATATGTGTGTGCGTGTATGTGTGTGTGTGTGTGTGTGTGTGTGTGTGTGTGTGTGTGTGTGTGTGTGTGTGTGTGTGTGTGTGTGTGTGTGTGTGTGTGTGTGATTGTTCATCTCATGTATTTCTGTGTGAGGGCTCGTTCTTCCTTCCAGGATGTCCCTGCGACCCTGAACAGGAGTAACTAAGTACAATAAATGGATGAATGAATGAACTTTGTGGAAATGTCTTTTGGGCTGATCCTTGCATCATCCAGTTAACAAGGACTCTTCATCCTGAGAGGTAAACTTCAAAGCAAACAAGACACAACCAGGAGCGCTTGGCCTGTGATTTTCCTTTCATCACATTTACACTTGTATAGAAATGGCAAGTGTTTGCCCCACAGTCACTGAGAAAGGAGCGAGCAGGATTTTGGGAGCATTACACCCGGAGAGTTCAGTATCCCTGGGGCAGAGGTGTGATATGTTAAATGAGACCAAATAAAAAAAGGAAAAATCCCCAAATTCTCTCTATGAATGGCACAGAGTAATTAATCTCCAACAGGGGGTTGCCCGCTACTCTGACACATGAGTGACATGCTATCAGTGTGTGAGAGAGAGGGGTGTTTAATTGTTGTTCCCCCAGGCCTGCTCCATCATGTTCTCTTCTTCTTTTGATGTGCCCCTGTCTTCTTTCTTTTCTCTCCTGTGTCTCTTTTCTCTTGGCCACCTGTTGTGCTCACTGTCTTTTATTATTTTCTCCTTTTAATCTTTTCCCACTGTAAAATGGATTACACAGGGAATGTGTGAATGATGAGTCTAAGCTGACAGTTAACCAATATGTATAAAGGTTGAGTGCGTTGCTCGAGGTTCTGTATGATTTGCATGTAAAGGTTTTAAAAGTTAACCCTCCTATTGTGTTCTTGTCCAGTTCGACCAGTTCAGAGGTTCTCTTTTAGACAAAAAGTATGATTTTTTTTTCTGATTTCCATGGCTTCACCCACAAAAGTCATCTGAACAAATAAAATCTTTTTTTTTTTTTTTCAGAGAATGATTTTATTCAACTTTGCCACACCCTTGATGTTCATGGTCAAAAATGACCGATCATTAGAAATGAATGTGATGCATGAGGTGTGTAAAATTGATTTCAGCAGGAAGATATCATTCATTTCTCACATTCTTAGGTGAATTTGCTTTTGAGTGGACACCCACACCTCTCTCTTCTTTTTAGACAACCCCCATGGGGAATCTGTCCCGAACAGAATCCTGTCCCTCATGGGAATTACATCTGTTGGCATTTTCCAACATTGGTTCGATCGTACATAACAGTTTTCTTGCAGCTCTGATTTATAAAGTTTTTTTGTTTTGTTTTTTTTGAGGCCTTGCTCACAGTTCTTTCTGTGGCTGCACAATGATCAAACCAAACACTGGTATTGAGGCTCCTAATTATTTGTTGAATCATAACACTGGTGAGAGGGGCCAGGAACCTGACATGAAAGATGCTGAAGAGGAGAAAGAGTCAAAAGTTGAAGACAGCATGGAATATGATCCAGACCAAGAGAGAACCAGTGTGGAACAATCCAGTGATGAAGAAGAGGGCCCTGCTGAGGTTGTCACATTCTGTTCAAAGAATATGGATATATCTTCATCTTTACCCCCACCTGCTAGGAGATGTCACTTCTCAGCTAAATGTATCTAATAGGAAGGAAGGAACATTTGGAAATTTGGTAGCACTTTATAATAACTACAGCTTATTTAGCCTTATTTAATTATTAATAAATGGTTAATTAACCTTCAAAACATCATTAATTCAGGATGATTCATACTTAAGAAACTATAAATCAACACATTCATTAATGCTCTACCCCTAAAGGCTAATTACTGCCAAAAATAACATACTCAATGTTTATTCATGCTTAATAACTCATTAATTAGGCAGAAAATCAAAAGTGGGACTTAATTGCGGCTTTATTTTTTGGAAGAAACTTTTTATGGATTTTGTTATGTTTTGATTTCCTGCTTGTTGCACCGTTGGCCGTGTCTTCCTGTGGTTCCATCTCCTCACTGGCACCGGATTTGTTGTTGCTAGCACAAGACTGACTGTCCCATCAATTGTTGATGGCCTAACGGAAGTGGGGCTCAATCGCAGCTTTTTTTAGAAGAAGAAGAGGGTGACAATGAAAACTTTTTTTGGCCAACAATGGCTTTGCAATGAAAGACGATCCAGGGGCAACAACTACTTAAAGATTATAAGGCTTCTGGAAAACTGAACAGAATAAAAGTCCAGTTGTTTTTGTTTTTAACCATTTATGGATTTACCATGTCCTGGATGATTGGGAATCTACACCAGCATTCTGGAAAACTGCATCCTTTCATATTAAAGTAATGGAACATGATTTTGATTGGTTTTGGTCAGATTTCCACAGGTAACAAGGAACTTGTGCCCTTCAGAGTTTCGTTCACATTAACTAATACGTAATAAAGCATAAATAGTCTTCACTTTAGAAGGGTTCACAAAAAGACTTACCAACTACTAGCAACTGTCTTAACTATTAATGCACTGCAGGATAAATATCTAGTCAATTCATTGTCTAACCATTAATATATGTCTAACACATGCTGTGAAAGTACATTTATATGAGCATTCATATACATATACTCAGTATATAGAATAGTTAATTCATGAGTTATTAAGCATGAATAAACACTGAGTATGTTGGTTTTGGAAGCAATTAGCCTTTAAGGGTAAAACATTAAAAAATGTGTTAATTGGGGCCTGCCAGCAGTGCATAGAGAGCAGTACAATGCATGCAGGCACCTATTACTCTACACCGAATAAGGTGTCTCTTTATTATATGGTCTTCTTCCGTTACCCTTAATGCAGCCCGAACCGGGCAAAGAACCCCCACAAATTTTATATCAGAACGACCGGCTCGGTCTCGGCATGAGGGCTACTATTTTTATTCGTGTGTCGTGTTACTATGGCGACGTAATCGCCATAAAACACGCAAAAATTTCAGAATTTTCGTGAAATTTTGTCAGTTACACTCTAACCTCACTAACGAGCTAGAGTGTGGAGCTGTCTGAGCACAACACATTTTTTAGCGAACAAACTGCTCCTACACCCACATTTTTTATGATA
>NC_051444.1:26498562-26571742 GCF_001649575.2 Kryptolebias marmoratus
GAGGTGGACTCCTCACATCTTTAGGACCAGCTCTTTATGATTCCTGTCTGCAACTGATCAGCTCTTGGAGCCATCTTGGTTCAGCACAGACGCACACCGTGGCAGGCCCCGTCAAAGTTTCTCCAGGAACTTTCTAGTTTATAGTTTATTAACTACAAACCATCCTTAATTAATTATGTTTTCAAGATTAATTAATCATTTGTAATGACTAAATAAGGCTAAATAAGGTGTAATTATGATAACGTGCTACTAGAAACTTTAAGCTGTGCAGTGTTTTTGCTTAAAATCTTGACATTAGTTGTTGGAGTCCACCCTGTTTGTCTGCACCAAATATGTCATGCATCACTGGATGTATTGAAATACACTTTTACAAAACATTCACTAGCTGGAGATCTAAAACTGACTAACTTTTGGAGTTAGCTCAATTTAAGATGTCTGCTACTAAACTGCTAATCGCAAAAAAATATATACCTCAGTGAACTAAAATTGAGAAAAATGAGCTAAAATTTGGTATGGTATTTGCTGCTCATTATTCACAACATGTAATCCAAACATTAACAGATCATGCGAGATCATATAAGATAAATTTGTGGTCAATGTTTTTTGTTTTTTTTCAAATGTTGACCAAAACATTTCTAATTTTGTCATTTCTCAACATAAGATGATTTTAGTCTAAAACACTGGTAGGCAAGGTGGCAGGAGATATAAGGAATGCTAGGCCTTTAATTTACATAACAATTGAAAAAGTAATGAGGCCAAGAAAACCAACAACTTTCACTGATTTTTAATTTTTTTATGTTCCAGTCTGAAAGAGAAGGACATATTATTAACAGAAAGAGACCTGTAGCAGAACTGAACACAACAGACAATACAACAAATTCAGTGTGTCAGATTCATTTACACATGGGTGATCAGGTTATTTTGTTTGTTTGTTTATTTTGTTTTTGTTTTGCTTCGATTTTTCTTTAAACCACATGAAATATGCAAGTTGAACATCTTCAAGTCCTTGAACTCAGCACAAGCCTTGTACACGTGTGCATCTTGTCGATGGATTTACTTTGCTCATGCAACATCTTGTAAATTGTTGAAAACATGCAGAAGAGGCACTGGATGCATGCAGATTTCTGTTTTGGGGACAAAAAGGCTTGTGAAAAAGTCGGGCACAAAACATCAATATGAGTGGATGGATGGCTGAAGTGAGAGTTCTACATTCTCTGGAGAACATGAATGGTGGAGAGCTTTCACGGTTATTTTTACTGCATACACAACCTGCTGCTTGTTGCTGGGGAACCTTTAAAAAAATCTTGTCAGCGTTTTAGTGGATTCTAGATAATAAGTAATATTCTATAAAGCCGATGTGTCTTGTTGCAAGTTGTTTATGCTTCTCATCTGTATCTGTTCATGAATAAACAATTTACGCTTGATAATGTTTAGTTGCAAGAACAATCATCAGCATAAAGTGGATTTTAAAAGACATTCATATCAATCTATAACCTATGGGACTCTAAATACCCCCAAAGTTCACCCCAATTTGTTATGTAACCTCATTTAGTCATGCTGAAACAAATCAAAACAACTTCAAAACTAATCAAATCTATATTACACCAAAGTCTTTCTCATCCAGTACTTTCTTGTTTTGTTATCATTAGTTCATAATTTATGCTAACTGTTTGCAATAAATTTATAGGTATTTTTTCATTTTGCTTCATCATTGATAGTCCAACTATCTGCAATGGCTAAAGATTAAGTGCCGTCTTTTATTTGATTCAATAATTTTCTAAATGTTTACCATTTTACGCTGTATGATTTCAGGATGCGTTATTAAATTTACTCACGAGGAAAAGCTGAATTGGTTTTTCTTATGTGTGAGAGAGCTCCTTCTGATTACCTTTGAGACTGATTAAAGATTTCCTGATAGGAAATGGTGCCTCTTTTATAAAAGCAAATTAAAATGATTTTTTTAATTTACAAAATATATTAAAGTGCTGCTTGTGTTTTATGCTGGTGTAGATTCTCAGTCATCCAGGCCATGGTAAATTCAAAAAAGATTAAAAAACAAAAAAAACTGGGCTTCTTTTCGCTTCTCATCCAAGGAGCTTTCTCAATTCAAACGTCTTCAAGTACAGAATAGAAGTCCAGTTGTTTTTGTTGTTTAACCTTTTTTGAATTTGCTTATGTTTTATTTGTTGTTAAAATAGCTTTTGTTTCCTTACTAGTCATGTGAACTTTCCCCACTGGTTTCAGTTTTACATAATGCACTGCAACATGTGCAGCACAGAACATAAACAAACTCTGGCAAATAAACAAACCTTAGCCAAGCCAGTAATTGTAAAAGAATGGGATGCCATTTTGGGGGTTTTTTTGAGTAATTTTATAAGCATTTCAGTGAATTTGGATCAACAAAGTGGGCCATACGCTTGAGTTTTATTGTTTACGTATTTATTTATTTATTTTAGATGTAAGTAGAACTCAAATAATCAACAATGACTCCAAAACATTAGAGATAAAAAAAGAAAACAATATATAAAAAATTTGGAAGCAATACATGATACTGACCCATATAGGATACACATACAAGGTAAGTTTGCTGTATGTTACCTCATAAGTACTCTGTATGTTACCCAGTAAATACTCTGTGTGTTACACCATTAATGCTTTGTATGTTATTCCGTAAGTACCCTGTATGATATGATCTAAATTTCCTGTATATTATCCAGTAAGTATCCTGTATTTTACCCCATAAGTGCTTCGTATGTTACTGGTAAGTACTCTGCAAATTAGCCAGTAAATACCATTCCTGCATGCATGTCACCCAGTAAGTATCTTGTATGTTACCCCATAAGTACCAGGTTGGGCTGTATTATGCATTATAATGTGTTGCTACCTAAAGTTCTTATAAAATGAAGAAAAGCACCAGGACAACATGGAGCATTCCTTACCCATTGCTCCCATCTTTACAGCAGAGTACACTCAATGTACACAGATGTGTCCTGTGCTGATGTTGTGTATATTTGTGTGCGTGGTTTCTCTGGCAGCTCTGTAAACACAGATGTGGCTCTGGTAAATAAAACCCGAGTTTGATTTCACAGCAAGGTCACTATAAGATCAGAGATAATCGGTTCAGCGATCCACCTCTACCTTGTATGTACATTTATTTCTTTGCATTATATTTTTTACATGCCTCTCGCACAGTGACTGCTGGGGATAGGCACCAGCTCCCTGTGACCTGGAATGGAGAAGCGGGTAAAGAAAATGGATGGATGGATGGATATTCTTAACATTTAATCATGGATGCAGTGGTGATCTGTGTTTAATGACAATTTAAACACAGATCACAGACAGTTTTGGTTCTGCGCCCATACAGTTATTTCCACAACAGAACTGTTGATTTTAAATGAAGTTTTATCTAACGGCTCAATAATCAGTCACTGAATTTAGATCTTCAGCCTTGTCCCTTGCACACAGAGATTTCAAGATTTTTATTATTATTATTGTTATTTAATTATTTTATGCTCTACATATACTGAAATCCAAAGTTGTTGTTTTTTTTCTAAGTTTAGGTAGGATTTTCTTTTTTTTTTAAGTCAACATTCTCATTTAACCAGTTCATTAACAACCAATAACTTATTTTGTTGCAAGATGTTCCAGTGGATCTTTTAAATCTGTTTCAAAAACCTAAACATTAAAATCGTTTTTAGCACAATAAATACTCTGTTTTATGAAGTACAGTTTAAATGATTTCCTAATTAGTACACTCTGTTTTCCTTTTCAACTGTTTTGGAAAAGTGATTGTATATTTTAGTAAATGTCAGGAGGCAAAACAGCTGTGGAACTACAGAAGGGTTTGGGGTTTTTTTTTTCATTGTGTTGCACATAAATTAAAACATGTTGTGATTAAGCGGACATATTTGTGTGTGCTGCCTTGCATCTGGGTACGTATGTCACGTCTTGTGGTTTGAGGACTTTCCGACTGCAGCCCTCTGAAGCCCAGCTGTCTCCATAAATACTGTACGGAGCTTTACATAAGTGTGGTTGTCATTAATGTGGCAGGCTTTCCTCCCTTCCCTCTGCCTTTGCAGCACCATTTAGTGAAACTCAGAAATAGCTGCTCCTCGAGTTACGACCCATAGGCCGTTGCAGTTGTTCACTATTAGGAATGTTATTTATAAGGCACAATTATGTGGGATGGATTGTTCCAGCATTTACAAATGATAAATGCAGACACATATGACAGAGTTCAAGTGGTTATGTATCTAAAAACATAAAAAAATAAAAATAAAAACTACTGGTCTTCAGTGTGTATTTAGTTTCTCTTGAGGTCATGCAAAAAAAAACTTGCTGACGTGTGTTCAGTTGAGCTAGTTTGCAATGATTTGTGTAAAAAAGACGTTTTGAAGCATGAGCTGTTTCTGTGTATTTGCTTACCTTGCAAGAAACCCATCATTTTAAAGTATTGTAACATTACAGCTACCTTTGGGAAGTCCCTCTCAAACAGTATTGGAACAGTGAGGCCAGTTCAGTTCATTTTGCTGTAGGCTGAAAACATTTGGGTTTGACATGAAAAGATGAACAAATTTAATGAATGAGTTTTGTTTGCAGGTGTTCATATCTGGATTGAACACACAGCTTACAATATAGCATTATTTGTAACAGAACACCAAATTTTTAGGGTGAGCAAAAGTACTGGAACAGATAGTCCTAAAATAGATTAAAGTCAGTAATCCATTATATCTGGTTACAAATCCTTTCCATTAAGTCTGTGAGCCATTGACATCACTAAACTTTTGGATACTTTTTTGTGATGCTTTTCCATGCTTTCAACCTCTCTTAGTTGTTGTTTGTTTTGGGGGTTAGTCCCTTCAGTCTGATCTTGAGCAGGTAAAATGCGGCCCTATATAGTTTAAGTCTTGAGGCTGACTTGGCCAGTCTCGAACTTCTTGTTCCCGATGAACTCCTTTAGCTGTTTTGGCCGTGTGCTTTGGATCATTACCTTGCTGCAGGATGAAGGATCTGCCAGTCAGTTGGATTGCATCTTTCTTTTAATTGGCAGAAAAAAAACAACAAAAAAAAACAAAATTTCTGTTGACTGTAGAATGTTTTTTTTAGTCTTTCCATCTTTGGTAAAAGTTCATCTTTGACTCATAACTCCATAAATCTTTGTCCCAGAATTTTAGAGGTTTGTCTTTGTACTTTTTAAATTTATTTTGGCAAAATCCAGTCTGACTGCATTTTCTAGTGTAGCCTCTGGACTTTTCTCGATGAAGTCTTGTGCAAACGGCAGATTGTGACACCTTCACTCCTACCCTCTGGATGTTGTTGCTGATGTGACTAACAGTTGTTTGAGGGTTTTTCGTCAAAGCTGTCACAGTGTTTTTGTCGTCAACTGATGTTTTCCTTGGTCTTCTTTTTGGACGTCTGTCACTGAGTACACCAGTGGTTTCTTCTTCAGGACGTTCCAAATGGCTGGACTGACTGGCCAATGTTTGTGCAATGGCTCTGATTGATTTTCCCTCCTCGCTCAGCTTTACAGCTGCTTGTTTTTCACCCACAGACAGCCAACATGGTTTTTATGTTGGTACACCTCTCCATGCTATAAATACAGTCTGCACAGGCTAAACCCAAATATGAAACTGAGAGCAGACATTCAGTGCTATTTATTGTTTGCATATTCAATGTAATAGGACACACCTGGTCAACAGGAAAACACATTCATTTGCATGTTCCAGTTATTTTGTTCACCTAAAAATTTGGTGTCTCATTACAGATAATGCTGTCTCCTAAGTTGGGTATCTGATTCAGATGCAAACGCCTAGAAATAAAAGCTGAAATGTAGCTCTTGTCTCATATTCATATTTTGAAGTCAAACCCAAATGTTTTCAGTCTACAGCAAAAGGAAAGGAGTTGGCCTCACTAATCCAAGAGTTATAATAGGGAGAACACGGTCAGATGTCCTAATCCTGAGGCTGTGTGTTGGAGCCCAAGTTGCCTTAGGAAGGGCAACCGGAGTTAAACAATTCCCAAACCTTTCATGTGAGTTTGCTCGCTATGGTGACCTCTGCAGAAGAGAGCAGCCAAAAGAAAAACAACAAGAAGATACATTCAGAGGGCTAAAACTGAGGTGTTCACTGTGCACATATGAGACGTGTAAATCTTTTGCAGGGTGCCCCGTTAAAACAGAAGAGTTAACAAAGTCGAATTAACATGCACTGTGTGGAAAAAATCCTCTACTTTAATGTGGACACAAGCAGGATACATTTTGGCATGACGCAATAGTGGTTTAAAACGAGGAAGACATCTGTCCTTTCTGCTGCCCAAGTTTAGACTTCATCACCTCGTGTACCTCATTACAAACCAAACACCAGTTTTATTTTCACTTTGACAGAACAAAAATCACTCATTCATTTCTCCTGAAAAATGTAGCATTCTTTTATTGCAGTCACCATAATTAACACCTGTTGGTCATCCTATTATATCTTGTACTGATGCTTGACCACTCATATTGTGTTCAAAGACCCTGATCCTGGCTTGGATATATGCAGACCTTGTCAATTTCATCACAGAAATCCCATTGGTTGTCAAAGTTATTTCCCTCTGAGAATTTAATTTTTATATTCATTTGTTTTAAATTGCAAAGTGGGCCAAATAAAAGGGTTCTGAAGGCCATATAAGGGCATGGAGGCCAGAGGTTCCCCACTGAGGAAAAAGGTTGCTGAATGTTTTGGAGGGGCGACTTGTCCAATTCTTGTCTGATTTAAGAATCTAGCTATTTAACAGTCCTGGGTCTTCTTTGCCAGAGTTTTGCTGAACAGGAGCACCTGTTGTTCTAAAACTATATGTACAGTGTTCTGTGATATTATCAGTACATATATGGTTAAAACCACATGGAAGACAAATTAAAAAATGTAAATAAATGTGTATTTAAGGATTGATTCACTCCAAGTGAAGTCTATCGTCTATCGGCTGTGTACCATTGAACCCCTATCTGAAGTTAGAAAAACAACAAATTACGCAACATATTCTAGAAACTGTTCTGTTCTGTTTATTTATCTAAGTTCATTCAACTAGACAAGAAGTTAGAAGAATAATTTGATGGTGGCTAACGGAGCAATGCACTTTAGGTTTTTTTTTCAACTTTCAAAGAAGAGGAAGACGAAGAAGAAAAAAAAGAATGGTAGTTGTTAGAAAGGAAAGAGAGTTTAACAGAGGAATTGTACCAGCACCAGTTTGACCTTTAGACATTCTAAAATCAGGTTGTCAATCCAGGCCTCTAAAGTCAGCAGCAAAAACAGCTGAATACATTTTGGTTTCGCCCCATCTGTGTGTTTGTTCTGGTTACTCAGGGGGCAAAGTGTCTCTGCATTTGAAAACTTGCCAGTGTGAAGCTGCCTCCCAAGTGTTTGGACAAAACTACCTGTCAGCCCGCTACCACTGAAAGTGGAGCACCTGCTGTGTGTGAGACAAGCAGAGCGTGTAGACAAAAAAAGACAAAGAAAAGGGCAAAAAAAATAAAAAAAACTGAGAAGTCAGAGACAGAAATGGATTTGTTTTAACTCAGTTTGTTTTTTTAAAGAAAAAAAAAACAGCTGCATCCATTTTTCCACAGTTCTATTGTGCTTGTGTTCTTGTGTGTGTGAGTTTGCTTTTTTTAAAAATTAGGGACACATACTGTGCTTTTTCTGCATCAGTCTATAACACCAAAGCCTTTCAGCATCCAACAATGTGATGTTACTTTTGCTATCCTATTCCTACATTTCTGTTTGAACTGATTTTATTTAAGCAGAGAACAGAGAAAACAAAGAACACAAGCCTAATTAAATACAGTCTAGTTCAACCAAGTTAAAAATCAAATTCAATAATTATAATCCAATTGAAGTCAAGCTAATTAAAAGACAATTTAATTACATTACCCCATTTCAATCCAATTAAAATCCCATACAATGTGATACAGGGCAATATTCTTATTGCCTGTGATATGTGAATATGTTTTTATGTAAGATTGGCGAAATATCTCATGAATCACTTGCTGGATTTCAATGAAATGTTTAAAAAGTAATCATTGGATTGACATCTACAGCTGATTAACTTTTGAAGTCTGTCCAATTCCAGATAGCCACCACAGCACAGTGATCTCTTCTACCAAAAAAAAAATGGCTACAACACAGTCGATTTTACAGATATAGGCCCGGTCCCAATACTCACACTACACCCTTCGCCCCTCTATGAAGTGTGTACTCAGTCGAAGTGCACAGAAGGCTTCATGTGAGGTTACAAGCATGCAAAAAATGGAGAATTAGGACAGTACGGGTTACGTCATCCACTTGCGCCTCTGCATCGTAACTGCAACATTTAACATGGCAGGCCTGGTTTGGTTAGTATAGTTTTTTTGCGTTACAAAATTTTGGTCCAGTCTTGAAAATACCATTATTCAAAATCTCATACAATATTGCAAGATGTCACGCTCCAAGTATGTGTTGTAAATGACTCACCTACAACCACATCAAAGTTTAGCTTAATACCTGTAAAACTGTACGAGTTATAGTCACTTTTGTGTTGGCTGTCAGTTAGCTGGGGCGACTATCTTGAATTGGGATGACTACAACAGTTAATTACTTGTGCGCCCTCTGATTACTTTCTGAAAGTTTCAATAATGTTCATCCAGCAGTTCATTAGCTACTTTGCTAACAGACAAACACAGTTGACTCCAACCGTGTTTAAAGGTTAGCTAAAGGTTAATACTAAAGTTTTCAAGCAAACATTTTCTGCACCGAGAAACTCCTGGAGTGTGGCGGCCATCTTAAATTGGGTCGGCTCTTAAAGGTAATGAGTTGTTGATGTGCATTCAGTGAAGAGTTCCTGAAAGTTTCATTAAAGTCTAGCTGGTGGTTCATGGTATATTTTAATGAAAAGACGTGTGAAGACACAGAACCAGGCAAAAACATTATTGCTTGCTTTTGCTTTGCTCGCAGTGAAAATGATGACTTTGTGGCATTGAAGATTCTTGTGCACATCTGTGAATGTTTGTTTGTTGTTGATTTTTAAAAACTTCCCAATATCACTCGTCATAAATTAATGGCAGAACCAAAGAGGATGTTGGGATGTTGTTTTCTTTCACTTCATTTGCTGTTAAAGGTTACACAGTAAAAGTAATTGAATGAAGTCTTAAATGCAAAGCAGTTTCTTCTGACAATATTTCATCATTAGGGCAACAAAAGATTTTATCTAATCTAAATGAATCTGTCTGTGTATGTACTGAACCTTCAGCTGTGGCCATGGCTGGTCGCCAGCCGACTGAGTAATTCATCAACAGTAGCCATACCAGATCAATGATTAAACTGCCTGTCTCCCAGAGTGTGCCTGCATGAGCTCTATAGTGACTAAATTTCAGCAAATTCTGCCAAATAAGTCTTTTTTTTTTTCTGTGCAAACACAGCCTTCTAAAAGTCCCACAGATTGAACAGCCATCAGCTAGAAAAATGGATAAGCCTGCACATTCCCCTCATTTCTTGGTGTACTGTTGTTTTATTCTTTTGAAATACATTTTTAAACACAATAGCAGAATCACAGAATCATTTACATTGACCAGTATACTAAAACATGTGAAATTCCTTTTGCTCCTTTAAGTCTCGATACAGAATAATGAAAGTGGGTGTTGGATAAAATACATTTCTGCTCTGTTTATTGTGGGAATGCTGAGTCAGCATTCACATATGCCTTTCCTGTTTTTGCTTTCTTCTGTACCTTTATTTGGACTCTACCCACTTTGGCTTACTTTCAGCTATTTTAGCCATTCAGGTATCAAAGCATTAAATTAAATCAGAACATCACAGCTCTGACTTTTGGTATGTTTAACCTTTATACTTTTTGAATTTATTTACAGTATTTATTTCTCCTTAAAACACATTAAGATCTCTTCAAATCATTGAAAAATATTGTGTTCTTTAAAATATTCTTTAGCATACTTGCTTCATTTTAGCATTTAGCTACTGTTTTGCTAATATTAGCTTTTAGCAACTGCTCTGCTAAATTTAAATTATAATAACTGTTTTGCTGGTTTTAGCTTTTAGATACTAGTTTTTTGGTTTTGCATTTTAGCTTCTGGTTTGTTTGTTTTAGCATTTAGCTACTGTCCGAATATGTTTAGGATTAACTATTGCTTTATTAATTTTACCTTTTAACTATCGGTATTAGTTTGTTGGTTTAAGTTTTTAGCTACTTTTTTGCAAGTTTATCAGTCTGTTACTGTTCTGCTAATTGTATCTTTAAGCTACTGTTTTGATCATTTAATAATTTAACTTTTGTTCTGCTAACTTAACTTTGTTGTGTTTATTTTAACTTTAATAATTGAGTTTCAACTTCCACAACAAATGTCAACAAAATTATTTAGCATTCAGTGTTCACAATGCATTTTTGCAAAAACTGCAATTTGTTGCACTTTCAGTTTCTTTCTCTTTTTCATTTTTTTTTTTTTGTGTGTGCTTAAAATATAACTTTGTTAAGAATGTTTTGTTTGAATGCAACAGAAATGTTTTAAAAGCCAGAGTTGGCAGAAAGTCAATCTTAAAAAACCTAAATAGTTATTATGGATAAACTATTAGGTTTGGAATTTTCCAGTTAAACTTAGCCATTGGCATTTTGTTTCTTCTGGATAAAACATTGGATGCTTCAGTCTGTTGAAATCAGGGTTCCTACACTTTTCCCATTTTAAAATTACAGACTTTTCCAGATTTATTGGTTTGTTTATACAATTTGCCACTATTTTTGACCCTGTGGACAAATATATTCTGTATACATACAATGGAATGTTCATAAAAGATTAATAACAGAAAATGACACATTTGGAAAAATTAAATATATAAGTAGTCTATTTTTGTAATGACTTTATGGTTATAATTACAAGCATTATTTAATACAACATAGTATTCATTTCATGAATCTAATCTGATTAAGAGTCAAATACAAAAAGCAGCCTGTGGTTTTTAGGGCTATGATAACTTCTGATTTATTATTTCCTTTTGGGTATACAACATGTAGCAAATCATTAATAGTTTTAAAACATTGGCACAGTGCATATTTTATATACAATAAATTTGAAAAGCACTTTGCTACTAGTTTTTTTTTTTGTTCTTTGATTTTTTTTTTAAATCTGGAAGGTCTGGAAACAATACTTTTTCCAAGCATTGTTTTTTTTTTTGTTTGTTTGTTTTTTCTCACACTTATTGGTCTATAACCTGCAACACAGTAAAGGTAAATTCCATACTTTTCAGCATCTTTTAGGACTGTGTAGGAACCCTGTATGTGTTGTGATAGAAAAACTGTTTCCTGACTTTTAGTTCCAAACTAAACGTTTGTCAAATTTGCCTAAAGTAAAAAAAAAAAGATTTAAAAGAATTGCCACATTTTTTTTCTCTACACTGAAAAATGTTAGTTACATCAACAGTGTTCACATTATTCTTTGTGATGTTATTGTCTACTATTCAGCAAAGGCATAAATGGGCAAATTTTATTAATGAAACATTATATGAAAAGTTCATAAGAAATTGCAAATGGTGAAATTATTTTGAAAGCACATTATTTGAATTTTCTATTACCTTTCGTATCTTTCATATGCATCTTTGTCTAAACGTACTATCTATACGTTGTCCTACCCCCACCCTCAAGCACAGTTTGTCCTTAATAGCTTAGTCTCCTTTCCATCACTCTGGTGATGCTCATCGCCCCGCGTCCCCCGTCTTCGGTCTTCTGTCTGCAACTGTCCAGCACCTCATTGTGACATTCTTGCAGCAGATGGAAGCCCATTCAACAACATCAGCTGGGGCTTCGGCCCACCAAGACATTAGTCATGCCTCCAGGCTAGCGGGGACACAAGAGGGCTAATTGGAAACAGATCACACACACTCACACACTTGTGATCACATTTACACATGAAATCACAAACATAGGCAAGCGAACCCACATGCAGGCCATTGCACATGCACATGCACGCACAACATAGCACACTTAATTACTCTGCCTCGCACACTAATATACGCTCGCACAATGCATCGCACACACTTGCATTCTGTCATTCAGAGGTTCCCTCTGTCTATCCAAAGGAAGCACCTCAGGGTGAGAGGAAGGGGTCAGTTTATTGTTTCTTATGACTAGCATGGGAAACAAATGAGGGACTCCATATATGACTAATAGGAGCGTAGTAGAGGCACTGATGGACAGAGAGAATGAGAATCCTCCACCTCCATTAATGTGGCTTTTCCTCTCTGTAATAAAGGACAGCTTTGTCCTCGTACACATTGTGCAAAGTCAGCCCAGCGTGAACTCCTAATGGCTAAAATCAGTGAACACACAATCACCAATCTAGCTGCACATTAACTTTACTTCTCCCACATCATCGAGCCGCCTCTTAATTAGCTCTTCAAGGCATGACAGGTGTTTACACTTTATTCATACACAATTACAGCATATGCCCAGGCATGTCAACCTAACTTTAATATTAATTTGGGTGTATTTTTTTTTTTAATGGCAAACAGCTAATCTTTGTTCATTGTTTAAAGTTCTGAATGAATGACAGCATGTCCCAAAGACAGTTTGATATCTTTTGAATCCTCTTAATCCTCCCTTATGGGTGTATTTTCTTGGGGGGCGGCAACCTTTTTCAGCTAGCATAATAGACATACCATACCACAAAGCACAATATTTGTTCTGGTTAAATCCAAAAAAACAGTGCAAAACCAGCTGGAGGAATCATTTCTAAATTTAGCACAAAAAGTAAGGAAATTTGTGTTTGATCAAGTATTTATTTGTTGTAAAAATACTTCTCGGTATTAAGTCTTATATAAAACCTGACTATTTCCCCCAAATTGGGACCACATTTGTAAGGAAAATGCATTTGTGGGTTGAGCAGCCGAGCTGAGTATGTGAGTTGTGCCCATGAAAAACCGTCCATATCTTCTTGGCCATGGCACCATTTAAGGGGTAATAAACAGGGTTTCCAATAGTTTAAGATTTATTGCCAAGGAACATTCCTCCAACAAAGAAACAATCAACCAAACACAGAATAAGGTCAAATTTAAAGTGAGCAATCTTCAGAAAGTAATTTAGGAAGATTATGTTGCTCTTAGTCACTTTCAGTAAACATATGTATGATTTAATCATACTATTAAGATATGCTACAGGGTTTGCAGCCATTTGTGACATATCTGGTTTGCAATGCATGCCCTGAATTCCATTTAATTTTCTAATACAAATACAGGTGCTTTTCAAGCCACATAGACTGTACAAAATGTTTCCAATTATCCAAGTGTCTGCAGTTTAAGGGCTGTGAACTTTGTGTTGGTGGATATAAGTAAACCTGGAGGTGTTGGAACTTGAAACTGTGTAGTCACATTAAGTGACTACACACATTACGTTAAGTCACATTAAGTGGGATAACGGGAAGCAAAAATATCTCTTCAAGAAACTTCTTGGTTAAAGCTTATATTATATATTTAATTTGTAGTAATATGCAAAGGTTTTAAGCCACCCCTTGTGTTTTTTTTAATTTTGATTCTGAAGAGCCAGACTTGTAATCTTATAAAGCTGTCTTGATCTCCATGCTTTCCGATGGTTTTTCAATGTAAGGATTGTTGGTTTTTTTTCACTCATTATCTGGCTTGTCATCATATCTTCATATCTAACCATTGTGAGGCTCTGGAGTTTTGTCCCCGCCCTGCTGGCCACTAACTCTTCCTCCCCAGCTGTAGCTGATTTCTCCTGATGAGCAGCAACTGTATTTAAGCCTCCGCCTGGTTCCAGATCTTTGCTGGAGCATTGTGCCTTATGGTTCAGGATCTCAGCCTTAGGTTCTGACTTCAAAGCTCACGGCTACGCTAACCCTTTTGCTTCTATTTTTCCTTTCGCCTCAAGTTGTGCTGTTCACCCCCTTGTAAATACCTCCCTGCTTAGAACTAACCACTGCACTTACCTGTTGCTGGATTTCTGGATACTCCTCCTTTTGGACCGTCTCTGGTTAACCCTGTCTCACCTCTACGCCTCGTCATCCTTCGGACATGTAAGAAAGAGACATTTATTCACTACCTTCTACTATATGATCAAACTTATCCAGTACCCGAGACTCACCTTGCTCCTCCTTGCCGTTTCAGATCATACTGGTTGCTCCTTACTGTTCTTACATGCACCTGTAAATAAAAACACTTACCTTTTACTCCATCTCAGTGTCTGGTTTTTGGTTCCACTCCTATTACAAACTTTGGTTTATGTCAACCATAACAGTATATTGACTGGAATTGGCTTTTTTTTTCTCACAATGACCTTGTTCACATGTTTTTGTTGTTCTTAAAGAAAGAAATTTTACAGCAAATAGAATGTATCACGTTGCTTTGATAACAGCCAGTTGTCTTCCAAATGTATAATGTTGCTCAAAGTAATTCCAACATAGAGCTGAAGTGCAAAATAATCATATATGAGCTCTCTGTATGAAGTGTCATTCTTTTTGTCTTATATAGATGGTCATTTCTGAAGTGATTTATGATGTTTTTATGACTTTTTACTTTTTGTGTTTTTTATGATGTAAAGCACTACCTTTACTGCTGAAATGTGTTATACAAATAAAGTTGACTTAACTTGATGTTCTGTCTACACATTATCAATAGCTTGTCAGATAAGGTATTAACTGCTGATAACTATTTGACAGAAAATCACCTCCAAATGACTAAACTATTCCTTTTTATCCATGGTTCAAGAAAACAAACAAAAATATCTACAGTACAACTTAGTGTTCGGTTGGGAGCTTATTTGTGGTATTTAAACTTGTCCAAATTGACTACAGGCTTTTTAAACTGTCAAAAGTAAAATCTCTGGCATCATGTTGCACATATAATTATTCACTTTTACCAAAAGTTGCAAAACCACTCTTTTTTCTTTTACAAACCATTATATAAAAATTTTAGAAAAGCACTCATAACAATTGCATTTTGTTTTTTTTATGAGGACATCCGTATGAAATCACCACTCTAGACATTATTATACTGCAAACACAACCTCTACCTTAGTCACTCACAGCAATGAGACTAATAGGGATGATTTGTCAGTATGTCAAACTGGTACCTTAGGTAAGCAGTGAACTGAATGCAAGTGCATGAATCAAATTCTGTGAGCACAGTATGCATGAGGATAGGATGTTGGATGGGAAACAACAAGGTTTAATGTTTTCAGTTCGAGTCAAGGTGTCTAAGTTCATTTATTTCTGTCTGACTGCCAGACAATGAGGAAACAGAGCAAAGAACGCCTTTGACTATCTGCCAATTAAAAGATGGCCTGGAGCATGCCTTCCAAACAGGTCTAATTTGTGTATATTTAAAGGTAGAAGTTTGGCAGTGGCAGTTGCCAGTGCCGGTGCTTTCGAGCGAGCAGCTACTATATTGTAGCCTTTCTGCAGACAGCAGACTCAGCTGCTGCCAAGTCGAAACAGAAGTGATGGACAGCAGCTGATTAGGGGAAGTCCTGAGCCGGTAAGGTTAGCTCTGATGCCCCAAGGGTTTGTCAAGGAAGAAATTTTTTCAGCCTACAGGGCAAACACACATCCATTATTTATTTATTTTTTATTTAATCTCCTGATAAGTTGACACACAAAGCTATGATGAACAGACTATTGTTCTTTAGGGTTAATTATCGCCTACTGCCAACGGCTAGAAGCAATAATGTTTTTGCCTAAATCTGTGTGTGCGTGTGTGTTTGTTTGTAGTGTTAGCAAAATATCTCAGGAACTCATGGGCAGATGTTAAGCTAACAGTTAGGCAAACTTGGCAGACAAAAAATGGCTTTAGCTCAGCTAATTTTACAGATGCTGAAGTGAATTTTGGTGTGTCAGTCATCCCCAAAATATACACTGAGCACTAACTGATTGCACATGATCTGTTTTTAAAATGGTGCCATTAACCTTTACAGTGAATTTCCCCTGACAGTTACCAAAACATCTCATGAGCCACATTACAGATTCTATTAACACTTTCAGAAAACCATTGAGTGTACATCTAGAACTGACTCACTTTTGGAGTCAACCCAATTCAAGATGGCTGCCACTGCCAACTCAGCATAGAAAACAGAAATTGCTATAACTAAGTCAATTTCACAGATACTGAGATAAAAATTGTTGTGGTTGACAATGAGCATCATTCCCAAAACATATTTAGCTACACATTGCTCAGTATTTTTGTTTTTATTTTTAGGATAATCATCCCGAGTACAGAAACACAGCGGTATCTGTCATGAACCCAAGGGTTTCTGTCCAGAGAGCGAAATCAAAACCACACACGAAGACGAGGATAAAGGTAAGTGCATTTATTTACAGGTGTGACTATGTACAAGGATCTTTTCCTGAAGGAGTCTGCAAGAGAAGGAGAACTGGGTGAGTCTCGGATACAGCTCTGATTTCCAAGATGGTTGCGAAGGTTACAATGTCTCTTTGTTTGCTTACAGGTCCTAGCGGGAGGTTGCGGCGTCGAGGAGGAGCAAGGCGGTTCCAGTGGTTTCCAAAGAGGAGCCAGGTAGCAGCGAGGTAAGTATCCGTGAATATCCAGGTAAGTGGTTCTTCCGACCCGTAGTCGTGGCGTGGCAAAACCTGAATCGTAGGCACAAACAGAGAACGTGAGAAACTTAAGAGCATCAGTTAGGTTAGACACTGTGGCGGAGAATCTAACCCAGAAGGTTTGATGCTCCAGCGAAGATATGATCCCAGCCTGCTGCTTAAGTACCAGCTGGTCTCATCAGTGGGAACTGGAACACCTGTGGATGAATGATTAGTGGCACTGCCCAGAAGGCGGAGCCAAACCCAGATCCTCACAGTATCTGCTTCCTTTCTACTTACAGAGCGGTGCCTCTGTGAATGCATAGGCTGTGAACTGTCTTTGAGATTGACAAACATGTAAATAAATAAAAAAAACAGGCAAATACTGTATGTCACAGCATAAGTGTTGTATCTAACTTACATAAACTGAAGTCCAAACGGTATACCAATGGTCTTAACTTGCTCAGATGGTGTCAATATGTAAAAATAATTTTGTCTCCCAATCTCACAGCAGACACTGAGATATATGTAAATGAGAGCAGTGTTATTGAAAATCCAGTTATTTGGCATCTAGCATATGTCAGCACAGAGCAAACAGATTTAAAGGGGATGCACTAAGCAAATACAGATGTGACATGTCAACATCATGAAACGGCTAATTGGTGTACAATTCAATCTAGTGACCTTTTCTAAACTTTTTAGCAGAGCAGCTACATTCTTTTGGAAATAGTTCACACTTCTCTTGATCTTGCTGCTTAAAGTGACTGCCAGTTTTGACCTGTTATTTCATCACAGCAAATATAAATCACTCTGGTATTAAATTAATGTAAATAATTTGACATCTCTAATTCTCAATACATCTGTCAACATATGAACTGAATGTTTCTGTCTGTTCTTGAAATCTGTGTTCTACGCAATACAATTTTGTGCACTGTAACTTTAGGCCAAAAGTTACATTGTATTTCAGCCCTGCCATCAAAGGACATCCTGACATCACTTCAGTGATCCTCTAGTTCAGGGGTGTCCAAAGTCGGTCCTCGAGGGCCGGCATCCTGCATGTTTTAGTTTTCTCCCTGGTTTTACACACCTGGATCAAATGATGGCTCATTAGAAGGCCTAAGCAGAACACTGACTTGCTGAGGAGGTTGTTACAACCACTAGGGAGAGAACTAAAACATGCAGGATGCCGGCCCTCGAGGACCGACTTTGGACACCCCTGCTCTAGTTGGTCTAGTCTGCATGTTTTCATTGTTTCCCTGCTCTTCTACAGGTCTTCAAGTTCTGCAGTAGCCTGTTAATCACGCACTCTTGCAAATCAGGTGTGTCAAAGCAGGAAAACAACTGCTCTAGTTAAAGCAAGGGAAATTGTTTGGCATTTAGTTGAAAAAAATCTGATGATATATGTTTTTTTCCAGCCATTTTTTTTTTTTTAACTTGCAAAATATTCTTAGCAATGGCAAACTGTGGGGGACGTCTTTGTAAACATGCTCTTCATGCTGAATACCAAAGAAAATGTTTTGAGAATGTCATGGACAATGTCACCCATTTAATGTGTATTGCAACACGTAAAAGCACCTGCATTCTGCTCCACGCCTATTTTAGTTCCACATTACTCGCTTCTTTTTTGAAAGTCAATGTCAACACGGGACCTGAGCGGCTCCATCAGGGATTTTTGAACAGCCAAAGGCAGCTTAATGTTGGACAGGTCTGTGCAGCCATTCTGCAGAACTGTTTTATGAAAAAGCCTTCTGTGAGCCAGGCAAACAAAGACCCTAACAATTCTCCATTGTGAGGGGAGTTTAGTCTGCATGTAAATTTAGTAAGGATAACGGAACATCTCATGCAGCTTAAAAGCTTGGAACTCCACACACTCCAGCATCGAACTGAAAAAACTCCTGGAGTCCAGTTGTTTTGGTTTTTGTAAATATTTTTTTGTATTTGCCATGTCCTGGATGATGATATCTACACCAGCATAGTGCATAAAGTTATTGTCAAGCTTTAAACAAAATGGCTCTAACTACTTTTTTTTTTAAACATGAAGAACTGTGGACAATTCCTTCAAAGAATGCTCGGGTTTTGATTTACTGTAGTGTTAGTATCACCCAAAGTTGGGGTGAGAATCATCACCTTGTTTATCACACAAGCTGGTCTGACAGACTCAATATGGGACCGACTATTTTTTTAACACCACAGACAACAAAGAAGCAGCATTTGTGAATCCTTAAGAAGTTACACTTATGTCTCTCCTTTAGGTGAGATCAGTTAACTGGGGTTTGTGGTAAGGTAAAACGATCTTGAAGCTCTTAACAAAAGCCCACAATAGCTCTGAATTCAAATTAAAGAGTAGACTTATTTCCTCACCTCAGCAAATAAAAATCCTAATTGGAGTTTCATATTTCTCTGCATGAAGACAGACTGGCTTTGCCATACTTAAACTCCTGTGTTTATTAGTGGTTCACTGTAGCTCCCAAAAATAACTATATAACTATAATAAGCTTTAGTTTACTGTGGGGGGGTCAGAGAAGATTGACTTTTCTCTCATGTCTGTTTCTGAAGCAGATAAACTCCTACTTTCTCATTTCATTCTTGCAGATTTGAAAAGTCCACCAAGGGAGGAAGTGTTTTCACCGCTCAACTGTAACAAAAATGCTCCAAAAAATGTACAGAAGGCACCTAAAGATAAAAATTAAACACTGGCCTTCATAAAGTATACATGAAATAAGTGAAGCAAAGTGCACACAGAAAAGAAGAGAGGAATAAGGAATGAAAGGGAGACATATTAACAGAGAGGGGAGGAAGAGAAGAACTACTCCTTAAACTTTAACCACAAACCACTCATTTCAGTGACAGTGGAGAAATAAAGCATGATGATAGACATCCGAATTATTTCTCAATGCCAAACCACTGTCTCCTCACACTCTCACTGTAGACAGCTAACAGTTTATGTGGAGCCAGTACACATAGACAGATGAAAAAGATCTGCTGTTTAAAAAGCAGAATTAGTTGACAGTATGAAGCTTCTCATATTCCTCAGATGGATTCTCAAGATGAAATATTAACAGTTTAAGTATAAACGTACAGTGAGATTTAGCTAGTTTTAATGTTCATTAGATAGGCTTACTGTCATATAAGTCAGTAGTAATTAAGAAACACTCAAAGCAGAAAGAGTGTAAGATTACACTACAATACCACAACTACACTATTTTCAAAACTGATATTATTTTCTCTTTGGGTACAGTTTAGTAAACATACTAAAACACTCATGCTGCACAACTAAGTGGTGGTAACATTATTTATCAAAATAAAAAGGTGAAGCTCTTTATTGTCTTGATATTGTTTACAATTTCCTAACAGTTATTTACTGTTCTAACACATGATCAAACGCTATTGTCAACAGAAACCGGATAAAGTGAGACAGAAGAAAAACATACAGTATTAACGACTCCTGCGTTAGTTTGGTTTCAAGCATAGACAATAATATTATTAGACCTAATGTTACTGTTTTCTCTCCTTGTTTGGAATTGAAGGCAGCTAGACTTGGTTTATGGAAGCTGCCATATTGTATTTTTGAGTCTGTGCACTTACAATGTGGAGCTTTATATCCCACTTACTCCCCCATACACAATCATAGTGCAGTGTGAACATGAAATAACTATGCACAGCTGTTATATATATATATATATATATATATATATATATATATATATATATATATATATATTTAAACATACAGTAGCAAATTAACAAGAGCCAACACCTAAAAGAAAAAGAAAAAGAGGCGCATTTTATTTATTTACCAGTAGGAATACCAGTTCATTTACATGAAGGGGGTAGGACTGAAAACTTGCACTGGAAGCAGCTAACAAGGAAAGTTGATTCCATTTCGGCTTCGACTTCCAGGATCATGACACAAGTCCGTCAATTTACAGTTTATTGTTTACAGGTATTGGTGTCAATCCAAATTTTTAATTATTTTTATTTTTTTGAGACTATACTTTTTTTATTTTACTGTACCTTTTATTTATTTTCTTGTTCTGAAAAGTGCAGAGTTCAAAGGATAAACAGGAGTAAGCTACTCGTTCATGTGAGCTGAACCTACAAGCAAAATCTTAAAATTTCAACAAAACCAATTTCACTCTGGACCAGATTTGTACCCTGATGGACCTCAGTTTTACCAGCACTTATTTCAAATACAACACTTGTTACAGTAAGGATGAGCCAATTGTGGCCCATTTCTACTTGGAAGAGATGGAAGTGAGAGCTCTGAAGAGAGTTTTGAAAAAAAAAAGTTCTTAAAAATCTCAGCTTTGGAGAGAGTTTTTAAAAATATCTGTTTTTCCTCACCAAAGAACTGTGTGTATGTGTGGGCGGGAGGAGCAAACGAATCCCACAGCCAAAAAATATATATATATATATATATATATATATATATATATATATATATATATATATATATGTGTGTGTGTGTGTGTGTGTTTTAAAAAAAATACAGATTAGTGTATGTAGGGCCTTAATCACAAAAATCTTGTTAAAAAGAAAGGTTTGGCAATATTTTTGTCATATTATATGACAATCACTTTCACTTTCCATTACATATTTTTTTATTTATTTGGTATTACTTTGTAGAAATTTGCCTTCACTAAGCCATTATGTAAGTTTGTGAGTTTGTAACCCAGTGCTGGATCACATTTGGACTGAACAATCCCTGGGTAATTTTATTTCAGTGGGTTTGGGTTGTCAGTTTGACCAAACATACTGGGTTTAGCTTTATCCCTAAAAATTAGGTGAAAATGACTAATTTGTTAAACTGAAGCTACCAAAATGTTGAAATAAAAGAAACAACCCAAAATCTGGATTTTTAGATAGTTATAATTTTGCTTGTGGCTCAGTGGTCAGTGCCACGGTCTTGTAATCCTGAGGTTGCAGGTTCAAGCCCAGGTTGTGCCAGGAAAGGCATCCAGTGTAAAACAATTGCCAAACCGTTTGCGTGAGTTAGCTTGCTATAGGAACCCCTGAAGAAAAGAGCAGCCAAAGGAACTTCGCTTGGTGCTAGTGCTATTAACTATCAGTATCAACTAATATTACTTTTTCCATGTCTAGTGCAATTTAAAGTTAATAATAAACCAACCAGGTTGAACATCTTAGAAGTTAGTTTTTATCATCTTTACCTTTACTTACTACATCAAAAAAGAAGAGGTCCAGTCAGGTGGGATTTGGTCAACTTCTGGCCTAAAATGGTGGACTGTGAAGAATGACTTGGCTCATCTCCAACCCAACCAATAGGTAAAACTTTGTGACCCAATATTTGGTTTATCCAACCCAACCCATGACCCAACAGCTTTAGTTATCAAAATACACCACCACCAGTTTTTAGCGTGAAATAACTGACTCTAGAAATTAGCTACAATATACAAGTCAGATAAACTAATGCCTTTTGGATGAAAGTCTTGTTACAACATATTTATCCTTCTAAACTTCTAACACAGAGAAACTTTGCGAGTCTTTGTATCTGTGAAAAGAAAAGTACCCTGATAATCACAGGAAAAAGTCATTTTCAGAACTGTCCAAAAAGTTATCAGTTGTGTGGTAAATTCCAAAACTTTATTCTGCAATGGATTTTTCCTGTCCATCATAATTAAATTGTGACACATGTTGCACAATATTTTGTCAGGTAAAATATCCAGTGCAGAAATCTCTGAAACTGATATGGCACTGCAATGGTGATGATACAAATCTTTAGCAGGGAAAGTCAGAGACACAGGATACCCAAACATGACTGCGATGCACACATCCAAACACGCACACAAGTTGAACACAGCTACTTGAAGAAATACAGTGGAAACTCCATCCCTGCTGTTGTTGTTACTGCCTTTTGCAGTTACTATGGCAACTAATACACAAACAGAGGCATCTTGCCTTGTATTTTCTCTTTCACACATTTCTGAACCCCCAGCCTTCTTTTAATCTCTTCCTCACATCACAGACATGCGCACCATAAAAGTTGCACCTACACACACACACACACACACTGGTGTTGAATGACAGCACTCCTCTGACCTCGGCGGCACTTGGAACCCGTTCATGCGAGAGGCAGCTGGAGGTGTTGAAGCCTGAATATCCGCTACAGAGCTGACAGTGTTGCCAGTCCTTCACCTCATTGCTCCGTTCCTCATTCTTCTTCTTACATTCCACTTGGAGCAGAGGCATTCATCTAATCAATTTCACTCAACTTATATCCGTGCGCACATTCATGCCCCTTTACAATTTTTACAGCTGCTGCCACGTCTCAGTGACTTCCAGTTTGACACTATCGTTTTGTTGATGCAGCCATCTTAAGCCTTTGAAACAATCATTCTGAGAGAGATTGCAAACTTAGCCATTTCAGGAAATCAAAAACTTTCCTTTGTGAGTTCCAGCCAAAATATCTGTCATACATGATGATCTAATTTTGATATTAGTGAAGGACAAATGGGTGTAAAAGAAAAAAAAAAACAACAACAAAACAAAAACAACACTGTTGTCATAAGGCGTGGAGACAGAGGTGAACCCAGAGCGCAGACTCATGTTTTTAAAATAAAACTAATTTATTAAAGTAAAATATAACCAAAACAAAAGGCTGACGTGGCAGCAGAAACTAACAATAACAAAATCCAGAACGAAGGCAAGGCAAGGCAAGGCAAGGCAAGGCAATGAACAAAGAGACAACAAGCATGACAAAACGGAATGACCCAGTGATAAGTGACAAAACAGAGACCGGTTATAAAGACAGAGGGAAGATGATTATGGGATGCAGCTATGGACTGAACGAGGAGCAGGTGAGGTGGGCGTGGCAGGCATGGGTGGAAAAATACTGGGGATGGTGACGAGGCATGAAATCCAAAACAGCATGAACAAGAAACAAACAAAGAACCAAAACCCCAAAACACTTACATTCATGACAAATGTAGCAAAACGCATAAGATTTCTTTCAGAGATTTAAAATGAATAAATTGCCATTAGGCATATTGTTATGTATATTTATTGAAACTCTCCATCATCTGCTGTGGGGATTTGGGTTTTTGTGTTTCGGTTTATTGTTTTTGTTATTATCTTGTTTCTGTTTGAGTTATTGTTCAGTTTAGTTTTTCCTGTTCTTGTTTGCTGTCATCATTCACTCCTCCCCAGTCACTCTTTTGTGTTTCTGCCACGCCCATCTACACCTGCCTCAAGTTTTGATAATTGCTTCACTTGTGCCCACTTTACAATCACCTCCTGTTAAAAACCCGGTCATCTCTTCCACACTTCGCTGGATCATTGCCCTTGGTACCTTGTTGTCTTGTTCTTGCGCCATGTATGACCACATCCTGGATTTTGTTATGTTTAGTTTTGCTGCCTCGTCAGCCGTTTGTTTTTTGTTTATCTTAATTTGTTAATAAATCTAGTTTCCTTTTCAAAGATGAGTCTGCACTCTGGGTTCGCCTCCATCTCCCCCCTTCCCAACATCTGCCTAAAACAAGCCAAATGGAGCAGTAAAATTAAATGTTGATACACATTATAATAAAGCATTAAATTGTAAAACTTGATTGAAGTTAGTTTAATAATTTAAAAAATATTAAACTCCTGAGATAAAACTCCTTGTTTTTTTTTTCTTGTTGCAAGTGTCACAAAGTAGCAAACTTCTCCCAGAGACTGACTTTGCTCTCTCCTTCTTTTTCTTTGCCTTGTTTTTCTTTGTCAGCATGTCAGGATAATGAGGGTAAAAGAAATGCAGCATTTGGGCTGCAGCAAGGGACGGTGAGCTCCTTGTCTGCATGAATATTCAGTCCTGCATATGGTGCACGGCATACGGATCTGCATCCACTTAAAGGCACTAATTAGGATGCTTGATTTGAAAAGAAGTGGCTGCGGTTGCTGTCAAAGAGCATCTTGTGCATAGCTACTTGCTTTTCTTATCTGGAGTGGAGTCTGGAGGGCGAGAACAGGAGAAGGTGGGTCTCTGGAAGTTGATAAAGAATGGACAAGCCTGTAACAAAACACAGACGCGTTTTTGTTTGGGAAAGGGAAAGAATGACATGTCCACTCTTGCCAAGGATCACAAGTGACTCTTTTAAAAAAGTTTTTTTTTGTTTGTTTGTTTTTTTAGTTTGTGACAAAAGTTAATATTTACCTCTATATAACAAGACAGATTTTTAAGGGACTATATAGACATTTTGGGAACTATGGTAACTTTGAAACCCAACATCCAAAATGACAAAGAAACAACTTGTAACCCAGTGTTCCAACATTCAGAGGATGACTCTGCTAAAAGGTCACAGGGGATACATTATAATCCTCACCATCTGAGTATGGATACCAAGCCCTATTGAAAAGAGTGAAGCTTATGACTAAATTAGACAACAATGTTGTGCAATGTTGTGATAATGTACCTTCTGAAAGTTTGCTAGAAGATGTGAGTGTAATCAAGAAACTAGAAACTGTTTTTGCATCCAAAATCATCTAGTATACACAATCATTACAGTGGTCCTTGAGATTCTTGCCTATAGGATGAAGACCACAAGCCATAAGAAGCATTTGACCCCTATAGAAGTGGAGGTTAGAAGCTAAGATCAAGGCTGAATGAAGAGAAATTAGCTAGCAGCCAAAGCAACAGAATGGTGAAACAAAGAAAGATCCACTGAAGAAATACTGCAACTTGTGCATACCTGAGGCACCAGATACTGACAAACAACACCTCATAGCTCTGGCTATCCGCCTGAACAGATACACTTGAGAAGCAGAAGCCAGAAGAATAAACAGGATGTTCTCCACCACATCATTCAAAGATGTACTCTCAGTGGCAGGGGAATAACATTAGAGTACATCCACCCAAGGCTGAAATTGAGCAATACTGGAGAATCATTTGAGAGAAGAAGGCATCACATAACAATGATGCCCCATGGCTGCAAGAACTAAGAGCTAACAACATTAATCTCCCAGAACAAGAACCAGTATCAATCATAGTGGCAGATATCCAAGACAGGATTTCAGGCAGGAAGAGCTGGACTGCAACGGGGCCTGACATGATCCACACCTATTGGCTATGGAAACTGACTGCTCTGCATGAATACCTACCAGCACAAATGAACCATCTACTGATGGAAGGGACCCACCCTGAGTGGTTGACCCAAGGCTGGACAGTCCTGATCATGAAAGACCCCCAGAAAGGGCAATTCCATCCATCTTCAAGCCCACCACCTGTCTCTGTTGAATATGGAAGTCAGGCATCATAGTGGTTAAGATAAATAGGCACAACACATGACGGATGCACAAAAAGAAATTGGCTCCAACACCAAAGGAGGCAAGCATCAGCTACTGGTCAACAGAACAGCTGTAAGACCAGACACACAAACTTGTTAACTGCCTGGATTGACTACAGGAATTCCTATGACTTAATGCCCCACACATGGATACTGGGGTGCTTGAAACTGCACATCAACAAGAGCCTTCATTAAAAACTCAATGAAAATGTTGAAGACAACTCAATGCCAATTCAAAGCCAATTGCGCAAGTTAGCATTAAATGCATGAACCAAGGTGATGCTCTGTCCCCACTGCTGTTCTGCATGGGCCTGAATCCTCTCACCAATTCACTGCAAAGAGTGGCTACAGATACCGGTTCCAAAGTGGAACTGTCATCAATCAGTCACCTTCTCTACATGAATGACATTAAGCTGTTTGCCAAAAATGAGTCAGACATCACCCTAAGTCCAGCACCCTGAGACTGTACACTAAGTGAAAGCAGGGATGCAAAGGAATAGTGAGCATCAGATTCACTGTACGGGATGAAACAGCTAAGTTCCTAGAGTACATCAGGAAACAGCCCCCCCAATGATGATCTGCTAAGTGAATGTCTCAGGCAGCAGAAACCCAATGTGGAAGAGGAGAAAGAGGAACCCTCATTGAAAGATAAGTCCCTGCAAGGCAGGTACCACCATCAGATTAAGGAAGTGGCTATTATCAACAAATCCTACCAATGGCTAGAGAGAAAACACTATATACCCTGCTTGTGTTTTTAGGCAAGCATTCTTTTAGAAGCTTAATGCCTGACTTTAATAGATTTGTTTGTTTTTTTATTATTATTATTTTTTGTCTTATTATCCAGGATTTTTTATAAAACATCTAAGACTTTAGCCGTGTTAACTTTTTTAAACACATGATTAAAGATTAGCAAAGATCAAAATGAGATAAAACAAGCCAGACAAAATGGTCCCATTATTATTGTGGTATCTAACACACAAATCAGCAATGAGCTTATGGGAAGTAGGCTGGCAATGTCATTGTTTCCCACAATCTTTTGTTTGTTAAGTAAACACAGATACAGCCATATCAAAAGTTTTAATAATTCTCCACTTTAGAAAACTCACCAAATTGCTGTTTGCATATGGATAAGATGTGCAAACTCAGTAGAAAAAGATTGTTTTGTTAAATATCCAAGTTCATGCAGACAAGGATTTGTTTTAATGTCAGTCAGTCACCTACAGAAACTAAAAAATAGGTTACATTTATTGTCTGGATTTGGTTGATTGGTAAATTGCTTATGGTAAAACGTGAACGTAAATCTTTTTTTCCAGATTGTGTTTTCCATTTGTTTGTTTTTAAATAAAACAATAAAAAGTATAATTTACCAGTCCACAGATTGATGGGCTGTTAGATGTTTGGGTATTTTCTGACAGTTTGATTACATATAGACAATACCTCAAACATTTAGCGTTGACATTGAAGCTTTGCTAAAATTAAAGAAGCAACAATTCGGGAATAGTTTATCCTAAAAATCTGTCTCATTATTTTGTCGGCTTATCACTGAGCTTTGTTGGACATCTTCTGAGTCAGTTTGTAAATCACTAAAGGAGGAGCAGCTATGCTCACACAGCTAATGTCCTTCTGCACCTAACAAAATTAAAGTTTAAACCATGCTGACATTCCAAATACATATACAAATTTTTTAATCCAGGTAAACAAAGCAATGACTGTCCTGCTTACAGGATCGAGAGGCCCGTTGAGAAATGTAAAACCATTTAATTGAGGCATTTGATTTAGGCTGATGATCAATGTGTCCATATAGGTGATTAATGGATTCACTTCAAATTGAGAGCGCTTACATCGCAAAACAAAGAGCCTCTCAGTTTGAAAGCCTTTACTGTGATTATGTAATGGGAGTGCTGTTGGTACAAAACCCTTCTCTGGTCTGTGGATTTTGAAGATATAAGAGCTTTGCGCTTAATCCAGTTTGAAAAGTGCTGTATGTAAAGCCAGGAGGATGATGAAGTGGCTACTCAAAAACGCTAAAACGTCCATTTCAATTCTGGAATAGTGTATAAATGCTTTAGAAGTCATTTCTTTAATCCTAAATTGTTTGTCTTTTATACATTTAACTTTTTAATATACGTTTTCAAATGGTGACTGATTGAAGTCACGAAAAAAAAAAAACAGCTTTACTAACTCAAATTTTACAAAAGATAGTTATAGCTTTGATATATTTATTTTGCCTTTTTTTAATTTGTGTGTGTTTCTTTCTCCATAACCTGAACGACTGCCTCTTCAGCAATGTTTGCTTGTTTTGTTTATTGTGAAACTGTAAAATCTTTTAGATGGTTTCAAAAAAGGTCAGATTCATTCGATTACATCCACATATTAACAAATTCTGTTTTATAGCAAATTTCAAAATTCTGTCCACATTTTCTATATCACATAAATAATAGAGCCTTATGTAAATGTAAGACTAAGACTGAGTGATATATTGAGTGTATTTGAGATATCAAAAATATCTCTTGCAATAATAAAAATGACTATATCGTGAATATCGAATATAAATTTTAACAACTTTTTTTCTGGCCAACTGCAACTAATTCACTAGGAGCTTAGCTTTTCCCAGCTTCTACAAATGCATCATAGCTCATTCCCTCTCCATCCTGAAAACCCTAACAATTTCCCTCTTCTTATCTAAAACTGCAGTGGTTTCTTTCTGTGTTTAGCAAGGGAACTAGCAGTTATGGAGTGTTCAGATGGTAAATGAGAAATGTGGTTTCTGAAGAAAAACAGCACTGGATCTTTATTCTGTCAGTGGCTTGGATATAACAAGGAAGAATTTGAACAAACACAGCCTAATTACTGGAATTGGCTTGTTTTTTTCACATGAAGGCATCTTGGGGTTACTGCGTTAGAAAGTTTATAGAAGTCAGCTCATAGCCATCAGAAAGTGACTATTTACATGAGGGGAGTCTCAGAGAAAGCTCAAGTGGCCGTGTGTGCGCTACATGATGATTCACAGACTTATGGCTAACATGTAGCCACGCTAATATATAACTGATCGAACAACTTTGATTGAACTTTGATGGACTTTTTTGGTCAAAGGATGGGTGGACTTGATCATTAAATGCCATCATCAAATAGAACATTTTGCTTTTCTAACAGCTTTATTTTGTTTCCTATGCTACCATCTTGTAGCCTGTTGGAATATATTTGAAGCAGTGGTCATTGTGCTTTCATATTGTTCATTTTAATAAACTCCTGGTCAGAATGTGATGTATTTATTTTAAACCTAAGTAGCCTATAATGACTGTGTCCTCTATGTGACACTAGTAACTGTTCTAAATCTGGTCATTTACCACGATTCTAATGCGCCGGGTGTTCAGCTTGCTCGTGTGTGTACTGTGTGTGGAATTGGATTCAGTTGCTTTTGTGTTTGATTGTGATTCATGGTTTGTTCTGGTCTGCTTTCATCAAATGGTGCCAGAGTGCCAGAATGTAAAGGAGTGGGTGGTCAGAAGACACTCATGCTTTGTTCTGCTGTTAGACAACATCCTAATTTTTGTGCTGGAGCTAGAAGGATTGAAAGTCTGTCCTGCTGTTGGGTTATGGGAGAGGACAGTTGTAACATTTGGGGTTTTTTTAGCCCAGTGAGGGAACGGGGATTAGAGGATCAATGTTTGTGAGTCAAATTCACCACTGTGTTCCGTTATGGTGTTGAATTAAATGATAATGCAGTGATGAAAAGAGAATTAAACACTACCATAACGTTTAAAAAGTTTGCAATATTATTTTTTTGGTCATATTGCCCAGCTCTAAGTTAGACTACAATTAAAAACAAAAATAAAAATGGTGTCAAATCATTCACCAGTTTGGCTGGTAGTTGCTTTAGCATTTGCGTTTAGCATTTAAGATTTTTTTGGACATTACTTTGCTGAGTATATACAGCTGTTACAGTTATTAAAATGTTAGAACACTGCATAAATCAAATCAAATATCCTAAATTAGCTGTTGAAATGACTGAACAGTATTTACACACAGGTAGAAAATAAAACTTTTAATCAATTTATTCGACCTCTTTGTTGTGACAGTGTTTCTGCAAGTACACCATGAGGAATAAAGTTTAGGTTATTTGCCAAAATAAGGCCTACACCATCTTGTGCGTGCCTGTTCCGTCACAAAATCCTGGGAAGTGGACACTTCAGCTGCAGATTAATTGAACGATGAGCATGTCTGAAAATGCTTCCATTTCTTTCAAGTCTCTGCTTCTATAATCCTCCACAGATGTCCTCTTCCTCATGATCTACAGCTTCTTCTTGTTGTGGTCTGATTCTCTGAATTTTAGATCCACATAGAGGGATATTTATGAGCTGGATTTATGTAAACCATGATATGCTATAAGGTCCTTCCCCTCCTAAGAGTTTCAAACCTGTTAGGTGCAAAAAAGCTGCATTTATATGGCAAAAGCATATGTTTAAACCTGAAAGTGTCTCACGGAACTATGTTTATTGGTGGAGCATTGCGCTGACAGTCTTTAATAAGAACCCCAGCAGTGCCATGCAGCATAAGGGAAACAAAGGCTCCTGAAACTCACTAATGAACAGAAGAAACAAGAATATTATTATTACTTCCATTCATCATTTGCTGTTCTTTTTTTTCTACACACACTCAATCTAATTGTGTTTCTTTCATTTCTTTTAAATCTCTGTATCCATTAATCTTTCTGCTTCTCTGCCATGGACAGCTTTCTCTTTTGCCTTCTCTTGTCAGACAGCACAGATTTTGGTAAAGCCAGTTTGAGTAGGTGTTGTTGACAGAATTGGGATGCCCCCTCCCAGAGGGTTAGCAGAGTGTCAAGCTGCGACACCGAGACTAAAGAGGGCTTTAGGTCGTGTATTAGAGAGCCTATATAGATGCACGCACACACACACACACAGAGCACATATTTGTCCCATATGCTCATCACTATTCATCGCCACTTATCTGCATGTCCTCTTAAGGTGATGGGAGGTTGAGACACAAGAAGAAAAATGGGAACAAAGAAAACAAAGAGTTTATTTAAATTTTAAAGTCAGGGAGCTTGTATTGATTCCTCCGTTTGGTGATTTTAACCAAACCAGAATGTTAAAGAGCTATATTAAAAACTACTTATAGCTGCAAAAGCCTGTTCCGCTGTCCCAAATGATTTCTTTAAAGTTGATGCATTTAAAAAAAAGAGAATGAAACAAGTCAGTGTTGTTTCAACTACCAGCACTCTAGTATCATGTTTCTTATACAAGTACCGTTCAAATTGAATCTCTGAATTAAACTGAAAAGATTTATAATTTTAAATATAATTCATCACCAGTTTCATGTTCGTTCTATTACCCATATTACTTATTTTTACATACTTTCACAATAAATATTACAAGCTTATATTGGGCCCATGGTAGCTCAGTGGTCAGTGCCGTGGTCTTATAACCCCTTGGCTGCTGACTTGAGCCCAGATTGCATCAGGAAGGGCATTTGCTCGCTGCGGCGAAGGAAGGGAGCAGCTGAAAGAACAAACACCAGTATTGTTTTTGTGCATCTCTTCTAAATAAATAAATAAATAAACTTTCCAGTTCAATATAGTACAAAGATAGCAACAGCTAAAAATGAGAAACACCATTATTATTATTATTTATTATCTTACACTCTAATTGGTAAATGATGAGACCAGTTGTTGTACCTTTTAAATGAAACTGATTCACTACTTCTGCTTTATGTGTATTATCTGCAGAACTATTAGGGGGCCTTCTTGAATGCATCTATTGATTAATTTATCTACTTTTCTGAAAAAGATGCAATGCACACACACACCGCTTTTCATACCACATAATAGAGGCAATTTAGTTCTTTAAACAAGGTCTTCCGTAATAAAGCGTCCTCTCCTGCAGTGCGCTGATGCATGTTTATTCTCCAAGGAATTTCATTACATCCATCCATGTGAAAGGCACAAATAAATAAATAAACTTATGTCGAGGTGCTGGCATGCTACCAAACACATATCGATACACAACACATATCAATGTGCATTTTAAAAAAAAGTTTTTTAAAAAGAAACATTTTAAATCTTTCATATTTTTATTGGGCATTTTTACATCTTGGACATAAACCATACATTTGTACTATAATAAGAATAATAAATGCATTAATATATTGATCTATGACCATAGTCAGTCTGGTTCTCAGAATATTGACATTTATGCAGGAATTTCTTTATGTACAAAATAATATTTTATTGGCTGATAAAAAAAAACAGTTCTTGCAAGCTAAAAGGAAATGCATCAGTCGCGAGACACATTTTTGCTCTATAAATAAAAAACGATTCAAACCTGCTCCCAGTGGGTACTAAAAGTCAGTGTTGTTTCAACTACCAGTACTCTGGAATCATGTTTCTCATTCTCATTCTCATCTACCATTGGTGGTACTCAGGAGCTCTTTAGTGGTACTCAGAAGAAATTTTGGTATCAGCTGTTTACAAGTTCAATTTAAAGCTAATTAACCATTTAAAGCTAAAAAGCAGAGATAGTCAAAAAGGTGAATATAAGCACAATACAATCTTGGCTCTAAATAGAAACTGTTTGAAACACTTCTGCAGTGAAGAATATTCCAAGAACCTCTGTGGAAACTGAGTGGATGATGGTCAACTAATGTGCTTGTGGCTATTTAAGCAGCATCAGTGAAGTCTCTGTAGGACCTGCAGGCAACGAAAATTGCAAAAGTGAGAAGAAATGTGATTCAAGTTATCTCAATTTTATATTCAGTTGGTGTGAGTCAGAGGAAGAGCCAACATTAGTGTATGTGGTGCTGCTCTCAGCAACAAATGCATGAACCATACCCTTCAACCAGAGGAAAAAGCAGGTTTAATTTTTTAGGTAGGAATTAGGTGTTCGAGGAGATTTGTCAGTTTGACCGCATATGTCAGATCTCCAAAATGTCTGAAATGTTTTAGTACAGTACAAGCCTAAAAAACAATACAACTTGTAAGCTTGTATGGCTATTTGTTTAATATCTATCACAATGGTGGTACTTGGAGAGTTTAGGATTTTCTGAGGTGCTACTGTTATGAAAGGTTTGAGAACCACTGCTCTAGAAAATTCTCTTTTAGTAGTAGCCTCCTTTTGTTATTTGTGGAAGGCAATGTTTAGTCAAAATATTGATTCAATTATTCAGATTCACCTAAATGCAATGAAGGGAGCCAGAATGAGGCCTAAAAGCCAGCTTTTGCAAACCCAATTGAAATGCATCACATATGTTTATCTTGGCTCCGATCACTAACTGAACAAACTCAAATGACACAGGGAAGGAAAATCCTGCACTGTTTTTGTTGTTGTCCTTAACCTCTATTTTTTTTTTTTTACCTCTGAGCGAAAACATAATTAACTCTTTAAAATCGCAACCTGGAGGCAGAAAATAGAAACAATCCGGCTTCCCTAGAGACAACAGATAAATGTTTCTCAAAATGAGCTGAGGAAGAAATAACTAGCACAGTATAACTCACAATGACACATGGGCCTGAGATAACATTTCTCTTACTAATGCTGCTCTCCTTCATGCTTTCAGTCATCTGCAATGCTTAGTTTCATCACTTTGTTAAGATTCCGTTTAAAGGGGGAGCCGCCATCAGCTGGTTAACATACTATACATGTAATTTCTATCATTTTAAATTTCACATCTGATAAAGATCACATCTGCAAGCCACGAGGGATTAAAAATTCAATTACAGTTATCAAAAAATGACAGCAAAGCAAATTTAGCAAAAAAATAAATAAAAAAAAGACAGCCTGTTACGTCAGTCTGCTTGTTTAAAATTAGTTGAATATAAACCACATGCTGCAGGCTTTGCTTGGGGTAATTGGCCCCCTACAAAAAGTGAAATATCTTAACACATTGTCACTGCTTTCTCCACCTCTGTAGGTTCATTGCTGCCTGGGATGATGGAAGCTAATGAAGTGTTGCAATGTTGCACTACTGGAGAGGCTGCCGAGAAGCTGTGGGAGTCATGTGGAGTGGAAAAAAAAAAAAAAAGAACAAAAAAACCCAGGCAAACCGGGAATGGGAGGGTGGGGGGAGTAAATTGTGAGAGGAAATGTGGGAGGTGAAAAGTTTGACAGACAGTGAGACTCCTATCTGGCACCAAGCCCCCTTATGTGTCAAGTCTGAGCTCCCTGATGAGTCATTCAGTTCGAGGAAACAAGCAAACTTTCACCTGTTTATTCTAAGAGATAGTCATATGTTCAGTTTATCTGATAAACATTGGATAAAATATAGAGTTCTAAGATGTTATAGTTTTAAGTTGTTAAATATTACCTTTTGTTCAAATGTTGCAACCAATCATTCAACTGCAAACTGCAAACATCTCTTTCTGTATGCAAACCTCTGGACCTACTTTCATTATTTTAAAAAAAATGTTGTTCATCTCTGGAATTTTGTACATCAATTCCTTGTTTTTAGGGAGGAGAATCTTATTGTTTGGGCTTTTCACCTCATAGTCAGTATACAACCTGCTTCCACTATTGCTTTAAAAACTTAATGAGATCAAATATAAACACAGAATTATTGAAGAAAGCCAAGGTTAGCTAAACACAAAGTACTTTTAAAGTGACAAGTAAGAAAAAAAAAAGACACTAGTTTTCAAGTTTTAAGGAGTCATGACGCAAGATAAAGATCCTCTGCAAGAATCCACTTGTAATTATTACTAAAAGAGCACTTCACTGTCAGACTGCAGGTTTACTTGGGGTTCCTAGAGGTTCTAAAATGGGGAGGATCTTTCAGTCATCAGGCTCATCTCTGGTCGATTCAACCGCCAGTTGCTGTCTGTGAGGCTGGCACTCTGTCTACTTGTAACACTAAGCTTAAGACTTTCGTTTTTGAGAAATCCTACATGTAGGGTTGGTTTAGGTTTCCTGAGCTATCCTTTAGTTTCCCTGCTATAGGCTTAGACTGCTGACATACTGACCACATTTCCTCACTATTCTGTCTTTATCTACTCTCCATGTTTATACATGCAACTATTGCTCTCATTAAACTGATTTTCTTTGTTTTCCTTCCCGTAGAAACTCCATCTGGACCAATTCTTCTGTGTTTGCCTGCGTCTCTTTCCTGACCCCTCAAACTCCAGCTGACTGAGGCCAATGGCCACCTGTTCTGATCCTGATTCTGCTGAAGGTTACTTCCTGTTAAAATAGAGTCATTCCTTTCTACTGTTGTCTCCTTGCTTGTTTAGGATGAGAGATTGAGCGAAGTGAAGATTCAACACAATCTGCTGGCTTCCTTAGACACATTTTACTAATTGGCATTTCATAATGTATGTGTACTGTAATGTAATAGTAACTGAATTGACTAACTGGATCTGAATCTAAATCGGATTTATGATTTGGTCTTTTTCATCCACTTATCCTTCTAGGGGGTCCTAAGGTGGCCAGGATGTTTTGCCCAGTGAGACAAAAGCCACAGTCTGAGTCTCCTACTTTTTAGACACTAACTATGACACCACTTTGTTAAGATTCAAACCAGTCTTTCATCCCCCCTTTTTTAACTTAAATCAACCTGTAAATTTACTTTTGCTGTGGCGAGGTCTCTGCTAGTGAACTTTAAGCTAATACCAGAATAGATACTATTAACATAGCTGAAACAAATGCTGTACAGCATCCAACAGTTCTGTGGCAGCATGAGGGCCGTGACTGGTTAAAAACACAAATAGCAGATAAAATGTGAGAACACGAAACCAATCAGATCCTCTAGGATCTTAAATGCTGCATTAATGATTTCCAGTTATTTCTGCAGGTAAGTTCATGCTTACCTGTCGTCCCCAATTATGGACAATAATACCTTGCAAAAACTTTGTGTGTGGACCTTACAAATTTTGTTGAACACAGATTCAAGCACCATTTAAACACCACAAGGTTCTGTTGTTTTGTTGTTTTTTTTCTCTTTACATTTCGGACTTCTATGACAACAAACATACCTCGATTGATGTGCATTTTTAGTGACAAGGTGGAATCATGATAAAGACTGCAAATCTTAAAACGAGTTATTTTGAAACAGATCCATAAAACTGAAGAGCACAAGAAAGCTTCTATACACTTGATTGATCACTGTTCCAGCATTTGAATGGAGTTTGTTTGGTTTAAACAGTGAGTAAACAAGATGTTTTGAAGCTAAATCAGTCAATAACCCTGCAAATATGGAGTGCTGTGAGAGGCCTCACTGAAATGCAGCAGTCTGGTACTTAACAAAAGAAAATATCACCACCGCCACCATCCCTCCCACCTCCCTCAACTCTGTAGTTATTATGACAAATTGCTGCATTTGTGGGATTGAAATGCATCAACACATTTCATTGAACATCTCCCATGTGAACTGTTTTTTTTAGCTGCACTCTCTCATTTCCAACGTCAGTCACACCACTCAGGCTTTACTCCACCCACCAGTCATCATCCCAGTCACCATCAGCCGTCATCCTTTTTTCTTTCTTCCATCTTTCTGTCAGCAGACACCACCCTTCCTAAGCTAAAATCAATATTATATGGAGTGTGGTTACACACTCTCAACTGCTATCTCTCATGTTTAATTTACCTTCAGAAGGCATGAACAGTTTCTTCTTCTGTCTTTGAGACATGCATATAAATTATACTTTCTGATTGATAATATGATTAAATATATATTTATATTTTTAAATCAGTTATCTCTTTGTAAATTTGCATGATCTACAGTTGATATATGACATAAACAATCCTCATCAATAAGGCTTTGTTCTTAATGTGAGAGTACATTTATCAAACAAGAGAAAAAAAAACTAAAATAGAGGAATTTCCGTATCATACAAGCATTGTCATTTTATTTCAGGTTACCTTGTGGGTGGAAGTCTTTCAGACCATTAAAGGTTTAACTCTGCCATGTTTCAAAATTATTTTATTTATGTTTTAATCTGTTCACAATATTCCAAAATAACAAATAAATGTCCTGTAAGCTCATTAAAATACTAAAAATGATATCATATCATTTTTTTTTGCCCTGTTTTATTTATGTTCCTGGAAATATTAAGCAACTTCCCTGTGCTTTGTAAAATTGCTGAATACATTTAAAACTAGTATACCTGAAGCTGAAAGAAGTGTCTTTCAAGCTCCTGAAGCTAAAAAGTCTCTATCATTTTAACATATTAAGAAGTTTAAAACCACCTTTAGGTTTTCTCATTTGGCTTCCCAGCTAAAAACAATAACTTCTGATGAAGGAGTCTGGTCAGACTGATAATCAACAAGCCAGTAGACACTTTGAATTGATCCAGAGTTTTTTCAATGGAAATAGAAGAATCTTATGGAAGAATAACTACTGATGCAGCAATCGACCAACTCAACATCAATGATACAGACAGGAATCATTATTCATTAATAGATATGTGAAAGTCCTTATTGAAGCATTGTACTGCTGAGCGATTCTCAATACACCAGATCCACTTCAATCCACTAAATCCACTGTTTTGTTGAAGGAGACAAATTAGTTATTTGACCACAAACAGCTTTTTGTTTTCAAGAAAACCAGGCAGATTTTAAACATCACCTCAAAATCACTAGTAATGGTTTTTTGTTTTTTTTTTTCAGCAACAGGGTCTCAGTTCAAGATAAAAGGAAGATGGACGCTAAAAGTAATTATGGACCAATGGTGAATGAGTGGAATTATAATATAATCTAAAAATTACCCTGCAATTAAATCACAGTGTTAAGAGTTAGACACTTTCAGTAAATCCAATGAAAAAAAATGTCTTTTTCTAAAATACAGCAATTTATAACTTTGAGCTACCAGTAGAGAGGACAACTGAGTGGACCAAACAAGAAAACCAAAAGCATTGGTGAGAATAACAATGAATTTAAGCTATCATGTAAAACTGATAAGGTTGTCATGTTAATGAAAAGGCCACACCATATTAATGAAATGTAAAAATGTTTAGAACCTCTAAACCCAATAAAGAATCAATGTTTTTACACACAACATTAGGGACTGGATTATTCCAGCTGTCCACATATATATGGCAACCCATTCCCATTTCTTATCACAGCAATATTCATGGTTTGAAACCAAACATAAATGACCTAAAAACATATAAAGGATTAAATGTATCATGCAAGTGAAACATTCACTGGGAAGTATACTGCAAAAAAGTAATTTTTCTGTTGTTTGTTTTGTTTTCTGTAAATGTAACATACAGGGTACTTAGTGTGTAACACATATAGTACTTACAAGGTAACATTTTGGGTGCTTAGTGGATAAAATATAAGGTACTTAATGAGTAGTATACAGGGTACTTACTGTGTAACATATTGAGTGTTTACAAGGTAACATACAGAGTACTTAGTGAATAACATACCATACAAATTGGATGGTAACTTGAGTTCACCAATGTCTTTGTGCAACAAATTATTAGAGGGAGTCATCAGCCCTCAATAAATTACAATAAGCTATAAAATACATTACCTGTGATAAGTTATCTGATCTTATATGATATGATATGAATGATTTTACAACAACAAATTAAACACTATTCCAACCAGACCTAACACTTCAGTGAGTTGAATTTAAATAATTGTAAGCATTCTGCAAACAAATGAAAACAATGGTTCCTCCTCGTTTCCATGTTTCAGAATAATGTCATTGTAAATCATCCCAAAGTGGTCTTTCCTCACCCTTGGTCTAGGAACTAAATCACACCTTAAAACCCAGAGGAGAGCTGGCAGACAAAGTGGAGACCTTCTTAGTGGTTCAGCCAGCCACAGATCAATATTTCTACTGTAATTCCATCAAGTTTCATTACAGCCACAGCTTTGGGAGAAAAGAAGGATCGAGAAACAGGATGGCCTTAATGATTCGTCTTGAAGCAATTCAGGAGAATTTACAGATGATCGGGCTCTCACACTAAAAAAGGAATAAAACTGGATACAATTCAGGCAACTCCTGAACAGAACTCTCATTGTATTATCAGACTTCATTCAGTTGTACTTTTAAAAATATTACAAGGGATAAAGGGGGGTGGGGATACTTCAACAAACATTTAAACTACCTCAAGCTTGATGGCTGTGAGCTCCTTTTGGGCATGCTGCTTTCATTTCCAGTGCCTTCACTCAGTAAACAACCTTATATTCAGTTCAGATTTAACGCAGAAACTCTGCATTCCACTAAGATAAATTCACCAGTGTTGGCAGAAAGTGGTTCCTGCTGAATCAAGCCCTGTAACTGTTGTACAGTTCTCAATTAAAGATGAGAACACATTTTAAGAGTAACATCTAAAAGAAACTGGAATGGCAATGAAAACACACCACTTCTTTATGATGAACACATAGAGCAGGTTCGGTATATGTGATGAGGAACCCACCAACAAAAGGCCAATGCCGAGAAACAGTAGAACTCATCAGCACATAAATATGTAGTCATTCATTTTGGATTATAGTACTTCTTCTGTGATTAACCTGGTCTTAGCCATACCTGAATCACGCTCAGGTGTATTTGTACAGCACATTTCATACCTCTGGCTTTTACTCAGCAGTCTGCTTGGAAAAGAGCTCAAACCCTAACATATGTTTAAAACTTAATTACCCAAAACATGTCAGAAGACATACAACAGTGGTATCCAATCCTGCTCCTGCAGGGCCACTATCTTGCATGTTTTAGTTGTTTCCCTGCCCTTCAGCAGGTCTTCAAGTTCTTCAGAAACCTGTTAATCACTCATTCATTCAAATCAGGTGTGTCAAAGCAGAGAAACACCTAAAACATGCAGGATAGTGGCTCTCCAGGACCAGGATCGGACACCACTGACATACAATATTAGAAAGATACGACTCTAAAACTGGTATCTAATAAGTACAAACTCTGAACATTACTTAAAACATGAAAGAAAGAGAAGCATAAAAATGTGTTGACATTTTAAAAGACAAAATTGTGATTGACCATTGCCAGCCACTGATTTGCTTTTTTTTTTTCTAACAAAAAACAAAACAAAAACATGAGCGCTTGTCATCTGAATTCTGCAATTAAAAAGAACAAAAAACATAAAAACCACCACAGTTTAAAGAAACTACAGTTTCCCTGTGAGTTAAGTTGTCAGGTTGATTATATGGAACCAGATTTTCTTTTGAGGAGAAAGATGAAAAACGATTCTGCGCACAACAAATGCATGAAATTAAGTCACACTTAAACATCTACAATTACATTTAAAAGTGCACTGTGGCTTTCATCAAAACTAATTAAAGCAAACACAACACATGCAGGCTGCTGATTTCATGCTGCGTCTTCTGTATTTAATTGACAAGTAATGATTAAAATGTTGCCTGCTCAATAATTATTCTTTAAATGGTAAGAGTGTTTTCAGTAAACAAGTTATTCAGCACAGTAAAACCAAAACTATATACCTAAAGAAAAATGTGATAGCTTAAATTCCAATAAAAATTAAAACATCAGTCTATTTTTTTTTTTTTTTTTGAAGCAGCTGATGAAATGTGTATGAGGAAAGGAAACTATATTGTTTTCTACACTTGTGGAAATAACCTTTGCAGTTCTACAAATTCTGAAAAAAATGGGATCCTAAAATTAGGCAGCAGTACATACTTCTGCCTGGTACTTACGGAGTAACATACAGAGTACCTACGGGTTAACACAAAGGGTACTTACCAGGTAACATACCATAATATTAGCTAGCTGTGGCAGCCGTCTTGAATCGGGTTGTTTCCAAAAGCTAATCAGTTGTAGATGTAGATTCAATGACTATTTTTTGAAAGTTTCTGTAAAATATGTCCAGTTGTTCAAGAGATATTTTGCTAACAGACAGAGTTCACTCCCACAGTTAATGGCAAAGTTTTGGAAACAAATCTCACACAATCAATAAGCACTCAGACCATAAGTTGTGGATGACTCTCAGCTACTAACACACACTATTTTAGCTCAGTTACTGGAAAACTGTCTGAGGAAAGGATTGATTAAAAAAGTTAATCAATGATAGTAGTGCATCTAATAATTGCTTTGTAAGATTTTAATTAAAATCCATCCAGGGATTCATGAGATATTTTCCTAAATACACACAAATATGTGCAAAACCTGACTGCCTTTTTACTTGAGCTGATCGGTTACTGAATCACCCAAATTAATGATCTGAATACTCGCATTAAATCAGGACGCACAAGTCTGAGGTCTCCATTTAACCCGGATCCTGCATGTCCTCGTTGTGCAGTCATACGAGTCAGGTTAAAGACTCACCGGAGAAACAGTGGACTCAGGTGAGTCTGTTAACGGACTTCACTCCAGTGAGTACATCTAAGTTTAATTTTGTGTAATATATAATATAATAACTCCTGTTTCCTCCCACAGACCAAAAATATGCATGTTAGGTTAATTGATGACTCTAAAATTGTCCCTAGGTGTGAGTGTGAGTGGTTGTTTGTCTATATTTGTCTATATGTGTATACCACTTCTACTTCTTACCTTTTTACCTGATAAATAAAGCCACAGGACACACAACTCTTAACTCTCAAATGCTGAGAATATCTACATGCTTTTGAGCTTTCCATTTGGCATTGATCCAATGTGTGTAAAATCACTGCCAGTATAGATCACTGGAAAATCTATAGCAAAAAGGAAATAATTTCCAGTTCTTACAGTACAGGAGTGCCAAACATAACAGACCTTATTTGTTCCTTTTTTCTTCTTCTTCTCTTTGTTTGGTGTGAGAGTGATGAGTGGAGGTAGAATGAAAGCTGCTGCTGTAGTTGTTGTTATGTGTGTGTTGTGATTCACTACAACTGTCTGGCCAAAGAAGAAAGGAGGATGGTTGACTCACGAGAGCAGAGTGTTTACAGCTTTTCAGCTGAGCTCTGCTTATTGTACCTATAAAGTCATTTTATAGCTTCTGTAAAAAGGAACCCACACAGCCACAATTCTTTCTAGCATCAACATACTCTGCTTCCAAAAGCCTAATTTTACCAAAACATTTACAGCGTGTTGATTAATGTCTCTTAAAACGGCCCTAGCTGTTTCCAGACGTCATTGCTTAAAGATTTTAGCTTCAGCCAAAAGTGAGAACTTTTTTTTTTGGTCTGATGGGCGTAGATTTGTTTCTTTCTGCCACCATAAGGTGAAAAATAAAATCATTTAGGTATAAAGGACATTGTTCAATTGTTCCACCTGAGATTTTTAAACTCCAAGCAGATAATCTCAGGCTACTCTACATTCTGACTAAGAATGCTGATCTGGTTGTGTTGTGTCCTCTTTACCTCTATTTACTGTTTCTTGTGACTGGAGAGGAAAGTTTTTTTAAGTTTAACTAAAAAAAAAAAAAAGTTTTGTTTTTCTTGTTTCTCCCATTTTTGTGTGCTTGTATTTGAGTAGAATTGTCAAAGTTTTCAAAGATGATAGCCTGTTTATATTGTTCATAATGATCTTCTTCTTTCTTTGTTTTAGTGTGAGTTTCTGTGCCAAGATCAGTAGAGATGGTTTTCAATAAGACACCTATACCAGCAAAGCATCAGTCCAAGACATAAATTAAAACAAACAGATCATGAAGTGTACAACAACTCCATGGGTCCGTACAATGAAGCAAGTGGAACATATTCAAAACATCTTATGGTGATTGGGGGGGTATTTTTTATTTTTTTTTAACTTAGGATATCTGTGAGATCATGTTCAGTGTAAAGTAAAAGCAATCCATTCATTTTCCTTAACCTGTTTTTCCATGCAGGGTTGCAGGGGAGCTGGTGCCTAACTGCTCTGGTCATTGTGCTACAGGCACGGTACGCCCTGCCTGTACTGGTTGCAAGTCCATCTCAGAGCCACATAGACACAAACAAGACAACCACTCACACTCTAAGTTACACCCATTTAGAGTTACCAATGAACCTAAAAATGCATGTTTTAGTTAGTGGAAGGAAACCGGAGTACCTGGAGAAAACCCAGACATGCTTGGGGAGAACATACAAACTCCACACAGAAAGGTCCCCGCTGGGTTTGAACCTGCAACCTTCTTGCTGTGAGGCAACAGCTCTAGCCACTGTTCGACTGAGTCACCCAGAAAGTAAATGGAAATTGAAAAGTCAACAGCAACCATTGATGGATGGAGATGAATATATCCAACAAAATATTGCCTGATCACATTCTAAAATACTTATATTTGCTCATTTCATTGTTAGTTTAGGACTATTAAAATTCTGAAGTGTGCCCCTTAGAAAACCTTTGTTGGGCCAGACATCTCTAGCACTTTGCCCTCCATCTACATTGCAAAAAAGATTGGGGCACCTCTAGCTCTTAGTGTGGGGCATAGTAGGAGGGGAGAGGGTGAAATCGGACCCATCCATTGTGTACATGCCTTCTTTCCTGGTAACTCGGCTACATAGCATATCAAGGCAAGATTTTATTTTTCCTAAATAGGTCATCATTAGATGTTAACCAGGATTTGTGTTTTCCCAGCCTTCACCAGATATTTATTTTCCTAAAAAAAATAACCATGTATTTATTCTTCCAACCATAACTGTCTGCTTTTGTTATCTTTTACCAGCTATGTAATTTAGAAAAGCCAAGCAAAGAAAACAGAATGAATGGAAAATCCTCCAGGATTTCTGTTGTGAAACGGTGATGTCCAAAGTGAAATAACAAATGAAACTGAGTTTTCTACTAAATTGGAACTGGAGATTTGATAGAAGAAAGAGGCTGCTTGTGTAACAGACACCACCTAACTTACCTCCTCCTAATACCACATCACTTTTGCTAAATAAAACTTTCCTTCAGTTGAGAACCCTGCACCATTTGTGAATGCCTCAAAAGAAATAAAATAAAATGTTAAAATAAATCTGTAAGGCAGGTGGACTTTGTGTCTATGTTTAACAAAACTCTACAGACCACATACAGACACATTTTAAACATCTAGGTGTTTCCCTGGTGATTTTATGCACTGCCAAATAAACTCACTGAATCCTACACTTCACTTTGGATAAGCACCTTTGCTTTGTTTGTTCCTTTTGAAAAAATTAATGCAAAGAACTGTTGTTTATGAATTTTACTGATGAGACCAGTTCTAGTGCAGCGTTCGTTCACTTTGCACTTACGTCATCTTGACCACCTAATGTTTAATAGATTCACATGTTGTTCTGTTATTGTTGGGGAAAATGTTACACTGCAGTAGGAGCCAAACGTCATAACTCTTGAGCCGTGGACACAGAAATGAAAATGTTTCCTGGGGTTTAACAACAGTGGCGCCTTTATTTTTTTGAACAACCTGCCTTTCACACTGCAGGATCAAGGAGAAAAACACAACGACCTGGATCACATGTTTGCAAAAAGAGGGATTCGCAGGAAGTGAAAATTATCAAACTTTATTGAATTATTAAAAACACTGAGTTTTCATTACACTTGGCAATGACTGCTACAGTGTGCCGAAGGCAAAACACGGCTGTAACCAATGAGGTCATTCTACACATTAACTGTAACAACAGTACATGCTGGTTAGAGTCGTGTTAACACATGTGTGACATAAATTCCGTTCCACAGCTACAAAAATTTGGCCCAAGGCTTTTCTTGCTTCTATATCGTTCTTCCATGCTGAGCTCTTCGCAGTGAGGTCATCATTCAGCCCTCTGCACACAAAAAAAGATACAAAGAAATTGGCAGGATGAGAGTAGCCTCTTCTTGCTGGTGTTTGACTTTAATTCAAAGAGATCAGAGAAGGCCAACTTCAAAAAAGAATTGCTGCTGAAAGGGCAATAATCTTTTTCAACAGTGTATTTTTTTTTTATCTACAAGCTGTTGTTCATTTGTAATCTCATTTTATCTATCAGCTTTCTCAAAATGGAGTTGTGGGTTCTCTTCTAGTCCCTACTTTTGTTTCTAAATCATGTCATTAACAAGGAAAAATGGGCGAAACTTGAGATTTCCCTCTATTAGAGGCAAAACAAAGTTTCCTGGTATTTCCATTTATGTATGTGTAGAAAGAGCTTTCCATCAAGACAGACAGAACAAATTCAGCACCCCTCTGCAACACAATTCAAAGAAGATATTTTTTGTTGTTTTTCACATAGTTAACAGTTTGTCATATTTGTCAAAAGCTTTACTGCTCTTTTAAATAAAACCTTATTTTTAAAAAAGTATAAAAAGTCAGGTTCTGGGGCGCCACCAAAGGGGGACCAGGGGGAGGCAAGGGCCATCCCTAAAAGATGCTAGAAAGTGCTCATTTAAATGGTGCTAGTGCTAGTTCAACTATAAACATCCTGTTCCAACCTGCATCAATAAAATATAATATGCTGTTTGCTATTATGTTTTTGCTAATCTGGATCACCACCTAAATTTATTCCACTGTTTTTTGTAACAACCCCAACATTTCCTAAACATTTTATCCAAATCTGCTCATTAGTTTTTACCTGATCTTTGCTAACAGACAGACAAACAAACCAACGGACACAACCGATAAAAGAACTTCCTTGGTGGAGGTAACAAAAGGGTCACATATGGTAGCAGAGACAAGTTTTTAACAAAGGGGTGACCTGTGACCTTGACCTTTGACACCATGAGCCATGAAATCAACAGTGATCACCCTCAACGCATGAGGTCTTCAGCTGTGCAGTTTAGCATTCCTGTTATACAGCTGTAGAGTTAGAGCATAGGCTGATCTGTGACCTTGAACTGACAAGAAATTTGTCAGTATCATCACCAAAATGTAATCACTTATTCCTTGTACCACGTTTGACGTTTCCTGGAAATTTTATGAAAATCTGTTCATAACTTTTTGAGTAATCTTGTACACAGACAGACAAACAGACAGAAACAGAAGTAGACGCTACTGAAAACAATATAAACTCCTTGGCAGAGGTACTTACTCCAAAATCATTTGCCCTTTCTTATTGTAAACAAAAGCAAGATGCAAGAGTATGTTTGTTTTGTTTTTGTGTTTTTTTTCAGTGTAAAAAATGTTTTAGCGTTTAAAAGCATCTTTGTCACCCTTGCTTAGGCTTTTTTCCTGTAGTACATTTTGTCCTAATCAGTACCTACGTGACCGCTTTCCATTGAAAACATTTTAACATTTTTCCTGCTACAGTTTTCACCAGTTTAAATTAAATAATGATAGACATAACAAAGTGCTAAGTAGAACAAAAGACAAGGAGGACGTCACACCTGCCTTGCTTTGTCCATCACAAAACGGCTTTGCATTTCCCAGAACTTTCGTGGCTCCGTACCAAAGTATCAGATCACTCGAAGGATCCCAATGTTTATAATTCCATCAGAAAAACTTGTTTTCTTTGAAAACCTTTGATTTCAAATACACCTTCTGATTTTTCAGTTTTGGATTAGTTAATTATTATTATTATTATTATTATACTCTTTCTCTTTCTTTCTCTTCTTTTAAACATTTTTGTGAGGTTTACCTTCTCAGTATTATTAGCATTTTGGCACCTGATGGATTAAATATGACGCGTCCAGTGTCTCGTAGTGAAAGCTCTTGTTTAAAACCTTAAATTTAAGCATTTGACCGTTGCATGTGTATGTCAGTGGTTCAGTTATTTCCCCTCTTCTTTTGTTTTCTTTCAAACAGCTTACTCTCTTATGACAAAGAAAATTCACATCATGTGCGTTTGTGTCAACATTAGTACATATCTGCCTTTTAGTTTGACACATGTGAGATTACCAAGTCATCTTGGTGATGGTGGGTCACTTCAAGGGCAATAATAGTCAGTCATGACGTGCAACCAGATGTGCTTGTTTCCAAGTCATTTAAAACTTTCTTATATTCATCCAAATCACCTCCTTATGGCGCAGATGCTTTTGGATCTGATTCCAATCAGACAAAGATGGATTTTTGTATGCTATTTTCACAGATCTGCATAGGATTTTGTAAATGTATACGAGAATTTTTTTTTTTTACAATGAAAGACAAGGACTTCAGGTACTTTTCTGGATGGTGTAAATCTGTAGCTATAATGAAAGCAAACTTAAAACCACATTTTAGATAAGAGAAAAAATGCACAGACTATATAACTGTCTGCAATGGTGTGTAAAGGTTTACACTTTGATATGAACTTCTAGTTGTTCTGACAGTCAGTAGCCACTGTTTATTATTTATTATTTATTTTTATTATTGCCCACCAATGAAGGCGAAGCAGCAATAATGCTTTTCCTCGTGTCTGAGTGTGTATGTTTGTTTGTTTGCCTGTAATGTTAGGGAAATATCTCTTAAACCAGTGGATGAAAAATAATGAAGCTCTCAGAAAGTATTCATTAGATGAACATCTAGAAATTATTACCTTTTGGAGTCAACTCAAGGCAGTAGCCACAGCAAAACAATCTTAGCTGCAATCTGGGCTACATTCACCCAGTTTTACTGATACTGAGTGAAAAATTGATGTGGTAGTAGCTGAGCGCTGTCCTCAACACATACTATAAGCACAACACATTGCATGCATCTTTGCTTAAAGCCTTGGCTTTAATTTTGTAGTTGACCCTGTTTGTCTGTTAACAAAAAAAAAACACAGATTTCAATGAAGCGCTCAGAAAGTAATTACTGGCTGTACATCTACAACTCATTAACTTTTGGTTCAAGATAGCTACCACAGCTAATCATCCTGAGCCTACACAGGAATGGCTATACCTGAGTCAATTTTACAACTAAAATGTGATGTAGTAGCTAAGATTTATTCACAAGACAAGTCGTGTGGGACATTACATAACAAATTGCATAATTTTATGTCCATGGTTTGACCAAAATAGCCAATACTCCGTAATTTCTTATCATAAGATGATCTTAGTCAAAAAACATGAATGCATAAAGGGCAGTGGGCAACATGCATTCCTTCCTTCAAGGAATGCTCTGCTTTTGTGTCTTAACAAGAAAACTTAAGTTAATGCATATGATGGACCAAATTCAAAGATTATTATATTACCTGCCTTTTAGGTCTAGTTTTAAAGTTGTACTTGGTAAAAAAAAAAAGTACAGTAGTTGAAATTTTATACCAAAACTTGCTTTACATTAAATGCAAGTGATCTGGAGCCAATATCATTAGCAACTCAAGAGAAAAAAAAAAGTTTGTCATGTTGTCTGAGTTTATATACACATAAATATGACAATATTAAACTGAAAAGGGGTTTCTGACAATGGCTACCTTTTAGTAACAAACTGAATTTGCATCCCACTATACTTTATGTAGAGGCCACGTAGTGCTGCTTAATGGTGCATGTCACATGTAAACAAATAGGGATTTTAAAACTCTATATGAAGTTGTAAACACCATATTTTGGACATTTAAAAGAAGTTCAGCGTCTGGCTATTGCAGCACATGAAAACGTAGCTTTGGTCCAAATTCTAATCAACTTACCCTTGAGTTCAACAAGACATGTATGCCAGATGTCAGAAAATTCCTTCCAGGTGTTCCAGATATGTTGTGCTCATTATTATACTCAAAGCCACAGTAACCTTTTTTTCTTTACATTATCAACATCTGATCGGTTCATTCATGAGTCAGAGAGAACTCGGTTGCCAAATATTACAAAATACCCTTTAGGTGTTTTACAGATGTAGTGTTTATCAGAGTGGGCCAGATAAATGTGTGAAGAACACAAAACATTAAAAGGGCAAATTATGCCATTAGGTGTAAATGACAGAAAACTCGTAAAAAAGTTAATTTTAATGTCATTTCTACTTGGATTCTACTTTTTAAGTTTTTAACCCTGTGAAACTACAAATAAACATATTTGTGGTATATGTTACAATAAGCTATTTCCAGTAAATATAAAAACAACTATAATAAAAGAGTTTTATTTTTTGAAAGAATGAATATCACCCGCTACCTTTTTATTCCAGAGTTCTAATGAGTAAACATTTCCTCTCATTCGGGTGTAAGCGGTAGATGAACTCCTTGGCCCTTGTTGGGGAATTGAGCGGCTCCAGCGGCTCGTTCCTCCCGTGTACATGTAGTGGATGTAACCTGTATCATCAATAAAAGCTGGTTTAGTTTGAGTTCTCTTCAGATTATCAGTAACAAACGTGCTTAATCAAGTTTTTCACCTGAACTTGATGTTAAACATGGGATTTTGAGAATAAAATGGTCCGAATGTGGTCCTTATTATGTACTTCAAAAATTTAAACTAAATAGAACTAAATTTAAATTTAATCTTATGTTGAGAGATGAGAGATCTATAGCCATTCAGGTCAATCCTTGTAACTGAGCTTCTCATGCGATATTGTAAGATCTCACCCTGGTGTAGCACTCATGTTGAGAATCAATTCCAGCTACAACCACTGACACTTCAAGTCATCCTGTGTAAATTTGACCATTTAAACATCTGTGTTGCGTAAAGGTGTTTAGCTGTGACGGTTGTCTTGAATGGGGTTGAGTCCAAAGGTTAATCAGTTGTAGATGTACATCTGACAAATACTCTGAGAGTTCCAGTAAATCTAACCACTGGTTTTCATGGCATACTTTGCTAATGCTACAGACAAACGAACACACACAAGTAAACACACACAGGCAAAAACATCATTGCCTTTTCAGCTTTGATGATGGTTAGTAATTACAGATGATCCAGTTCTTGCATCTTAAACCTTCTTCAGTGTAGTTCCAACTTTTTAACATGTGTAATGATACCTCAGCCACATTCAACCTTCAAAAAGGGCTCAGAGTAGAAGCCAGAACCTTGTGTAAAAACCTGACCAGCTCATTTTTGTTGCTATCGGGGTTTCTTGTTTGGTTGTTTGTTTGGTTGGTTGGTTGTTTTGTGTGTATGTGTGTGTGTGTGTGTTTATCTGTTCCTACTGTAGTGTCACATTAGTGGAACAAAACCTTCTACCCCTTTTTCTCCCCTTTTGAAACTGCGAAACTCAAAGAACTACAGTAAGAAGACAGACTGTGCGTCTCCAGCTACACAATAAAATGTCAAAGATGTTGATTAGAACTGATATTTACAGCACTGGTAAAAGCTTGGCCACAATTCTCTGCAGTTTGGGCAAAACTGCTAAAGACAGATACTATGTGGCTTCAAAGAGATTTTGGCGGCGAACTAGCTATTACCACTTTCTTTCTCAGGTTTAGAGATGGGACCATAGCAGCCCCTACTGACACCTGAGTGTTGAGAAGGGACCTAAACTTCATCAACAATTCTTTACACTTGTGGTTTGAATTAGTTTACCAACAAAATCTGTATGTCTTGCATTTCTCACTATAACAATGTCTCTCTAAACACACACACACATTTATTTATATATATATATATATATATATATATATATATATATATATATATATATATATATATATATATATGTACACATCACATCCAGTTCTTCACCTGAACCAAACAGAAGACCCTGAGCATTAATCAAACATTTTAGTCCCATTTTAATCACAACTTCAAAGTAGATTAAGTCAATTTAAAGAGGTAAGTCCTGAACCATTATCTGCAGTAGATGTTTTTATTTTGAGTTTTGTTAAACATGGAACCTAGAATTAATTAATTCTGTCCTGTGTGTGTGGTTATGTTCCCTTCAAATGAAAAGAAAGCCTATATCCTTTCCCCTACACTAGTAAATAAATGATCTCTGGATTCTCCTGAATTATTGTTTCAAAAATAGAAGAATTTAGTGTGGTTTCAGTGATTTAGTGATGGAATCTTTTTTGCACTGTGCTATAAACACTAAATTAATCATAACACTATGTAAACAAATAGAAATCGACATTTAAGGTTTGCCATGTCATCACATTTGAACTTTTTCACACGGATTTGTAAAAATAACCAGAACAAAAATCATATTTTACCTTTAGTTGTCACCAGGTTACTTATTTTTAAACCAGTGTACAAATATATGAGTGACTTTACCTTCCACATATGATATATATCTTACACACCGTGTGCAACAACTGAAAATAAGAATGATTGTTTTGAAGACTCAAAGTTTTCCTCGTCGTATTAAAGCACCACAGACCGAACGTTATCGGAGTTGTGCTTATGGAGCCCTTTGTGATGGATAGTTCTCATGATTTAGCCATAACTCTGTGTAATACGCTTAATAAATGCTGTCCACATGGCTCTCAGACAAAAACCACAGCTGCTGCTGTGGGATGTTCAAAAGGAGAGCTTTGAGAAGTGACGAGCAGAAAAAGGTGACAGGGGTGCGACCGCAGGAGGAGGAAACCCAGTCTGTTTACTCAAGTGATGCTGTAACTTGAGTTATGGGTCTCAGCTTGGTGGTTTTTCTTAAACCATTCAGATTGGACGAGCTTATGTTCACCTCCTGCAACAGAGAAGGGGACTTTAAGACAACATTGACTTTGGCATGAGGGCAGAGACTTGAGAAGTGACGGGACTTTTAAAGAAGTTTCCTTCTTCCACTGCCTGCACTCTGATCTACATCAGATCGCACCTGGCATTCGTAACGAGCAGACACGCTGCCTTGTGTCCCCTGTCGTCTCCTCGTGCCACAAAGATGAGGTCACAAACTCCAGCAGAGGTCAGAGCTGCAGATGAAGTCGGTGCCTCGTTAAATCAAACGTACGAACATAATGTCTTTAAAGATGCAAACCGTCATTTCAAGAAAGAATATCAGCTGGAAAGATTTCCTGATCTATATTGCTATTACTTATGACTTGAGTTAGATTTCACCTTGACATTCTACAGGAAATTGGATACAAACAAACAAGAAGGCATGTCTTTTGACTCATTTACAAAAGGAAAATTGGTAAAATTTGAAATTTTTTGATTTCGATTTGAATTAACATGTGTTTTTGTATCTACATCTTTTATTGTTGCAGACAAAATAAATAAACTGTAATAAACCATTTAGTTTGTATGAATCAGTCAGTCTGCCTGTTTAAAGGGTGAAAGTAGTCACAGGGCTGTTTGGTATCATGGTGTGTACCACACTGAACATGGAGCACAGAAAGCTGAGGACAGAGTTGTCTCAGGAGCTTAGAAAGAACATGACTGACACCATGTTAAAGCTAAAGGCTATAAGACCGTCTCCAAGCAGCTGGATGTTCCTCTGACTACAGCTGCTCAGATTATTCAGAGGTTTAAGGTCCACAGGACTAGAAACAACCTCCCTGGCTGTTGCTCCAAGAAGAAATTTGAAGACAAAATGCAAGTAATGATAATATGATTGATAACTAAAGAGCTCAGAACAGTGTTATTATTTCAGGCCCCTAGCACTGATGTACCAATGTCAAGGTACATCTTAATGGACACCAAATCATAAAAAAGCAGGACTGGAATTTGCCAAAATGCATATTGACCACAAAGCTTCTGGGAGAATGTCCTTTGAACAGATGAGACAAAACTGGAAACTTTTGGCAACAAGTCAGCTCTGTGTTCATAGACCCAAAGATGAAATATACAACAATAAAAACACTGCAGCTACTGTGAAACATGGATGGGGCTCGGTTTTGTTCTGGGGCTGCTTTGCTGAATGTGGGACAGGGTGTCTCGAATCTATTCTGAAGACTATTAAGGAATTTGGAGCAAAACATGCTGCCCAGTGTCAGAAGGTTTGGTCTCAGCTGCAGGTTATAAGTCCTCCAACAGGATACTGATCTAAAACACACAGCCAAAGATAGCCCAGAATGGCTCAGAACAAAACATTGGACCGTTCTAAAGTGGCCTTCTGAGCCCTGATCTAAATCCTGTGGAACATCTGTGGAAGGAGCTGAAACATCTGTAGAAGGAACCCTTCAAACCTGAGACAGCTGGAATAGTTTGCTTACGAGGACTCGGACAAAAAACCTGTGGACAGGTGCAGAACTCTTCTAAAGAGTTACAGAAATAGCTTGATTGCAGTGATTAGCTCTAAAGGTTAAGCAACAAAGTATTATTTTAAGACAGCATCCTTGTTTGTTAGTGAAACTTTCATTGTTTTGTTTTTTTGTTTGTTTTTTTGTTTGGGGGAGTTGTTTAATATTCTGTTGAACTAAAATTCAAAAGTAATGACTAAGTTTATAAGTTAATTTTCAGTCATTTTTCGTTTTATTACCTATGTCAGTTTCAAGTTATTTCAGGGACCTTTCTGGATTTTTCTTTCTTTAACAAAATGATACAAAGAACTTTGTCTGGGTTTGTACTGTTAAAAATACATAAATACATAAAATGCTGAACAAACATCCTTCATAAGTAGTGAATTTACATTTTGCCAAGAGATTTATGCAGAATTCAAACACATGTTAAATCTGTGAAGCATTTCATTTGAAGCACAGAGAAGTTAAGAACTGAGTGGTGGGCATGTTTTCCTCCCAGAACAAAGGTGATACCAGTAACGTTGTCACTTAAAAGATAGATGATGTAAACTGACAAAGACATTGATTTCCATTATCTCTGGACAGCTTACTATCTGTTCCGTCTCATTTGTTCTTTCCTCCATTCAATTTGAGTGATATCTTGTTGACATTTTGCCCTGAGAGAGGAAATTTAATTGTATGCCCAGAGTAAGTGGGATTGACTCTTAGGGATAATGGGGCAGATGTGATCGCTCGTATCAGTGAAATACAAGGTGGTCTTTTATTTTTTTTATAACTTTAGCAATGTAGCTATTTGGTTGTATTTCATAATTAAAACAAAAGAATCCAGGGTATTTTTCCCATTTCTGGTTATTGCTATCTCCTGTGGGTCGTTCATGTATTTTTAAGCTTAAATCTTTAATAACTGCACTAATTGACGGACTAAAACCGCCATCCAGTGCTGCAAAACCACCATTATATCAATAGAAAGTGTCAAGTATGATTCATATACAAACATAATTGAACAGTTTCAGTTTCTCAGTTTTACTTTCCAGCATGTTTGGGTCTTGAGTTTCCTTTTGGGTTTTTATGGGCCTCACACAGTCATGTAAAAACTGACTTGCTGCACAGTTTTGCTCCTACATTTAAGTTAATGTGCCTTCTGCACCAAAGAAAAAGAAAAAAAAGCTGCAAGAATTTGAAAATGCAACAGCTGACTGAAGCACTAAAGCTATGGTACTTTAGTACTAAAGTACATCAGAATATAATAAGACATCATAGGAACCGCAGCCATAAATCGAGCCTGTGTGTGTGTGTGATATATACAGTAAGAATTGTTAATTAGATATTTAGATTTAGGGTAAGATCTCCAATCTCTGAAATTACATCAAAAAAGGGCTTTGTGATGTGATGTTTTGTATTAAAAAGTGAAGCTTTGAATCACTTGAAACTGAAAATATATTTTTTGTTGTTTGTTTGTTTTGCATTAAAAAAAGTTTTTTGTCTTGAAATAGTAGGATAAAGTGATGATAAGTATATTAACACATTTGTCTATCTTGTTCAGTTGTTGTTGTGTCTCTGTGTTTGCATGTTCATGTGTCTGTCTGTTATCAGAATCACTCTTGAACCGCTAGACAGATTTTAGTGAAAGCTGCAGAAAATAATCACTGGATTATACATCTACAACTGATAAACTTTTTAGGTCAATCAAATTCAAGATGGCTGCCACAGCCAACTAGCCTTATAAAACACACAATTGGCAATAAGTCAGGACAGTGTTGCAGATACTAACTTAAAATTTGGTGTGGTTGTAGGTGAAACTGATTTCAAAATATATTCTGAGCAATAGCAGATTGCACAAGATCTTTGTTTAAAATGTGTCCATTAATGTATTGGAGTTAACTCTGTGTGACTGTTTGCAAAATATCTCATAAACCACGGCCAGTTGATTTAAACAAGAAACAGAAATAGCTATAAATCAGCCAGTTTTATTTATACTGTGTTAAAATTTGGTGTGTTAGTAGCTGAGAGTCATTTTTAACAAACACCAAGTGCTGCTGATCAATATGTATTCCTTCAAGAAATGCTAGGTCTTTCATTCTGTATAATTTCTGCTTAGTTAAATAACTAGTCTCACTGCCATCAGAACAAAGTAAAGTAAACCAGCTGATAAGTCAGAGTGTGTGATAGCTCCTCCCCTGTGGAGAGCAGAGATTGAAGCTGAACTGTGCCCTGAACAGAGGCTAATCACCCAGTCTCTCTTTCCAGCACCCATGGGGGAGTTTTAATGAGGCTAATGGTTGTTTGACTAAACATCCTGCAGCCGTCATCCGTCAGGGAAGCAGCAGGTCAGAGGCTTTTGATGCCTGTCTGTGCAACAGAAGAAGTAGCATCTCTCTCCCTGTCCTTCCACATGACTTTGCCAACTCACTGGTAAATGTGAAAAATGAAATGTCACAAGGAGTACTGTGCATGCTACATATAGATCTGCAAGAGACCAGAATTCTTGCAGCAGAATCAGAGGTATTTTAAAAAAAAATAAAATTTTTTCATGTGGAGTTTCAAAAAAGCCCTTACAGGCTCAAGACCATCAGCCCCAACACATACTTCGAGCCCTACACACTGCGTAAGATTTTTGCTTAAAACTTTGGCAGTAACTTTACAAGTCAACCATGTCTGTCTGTTAGCCAAAAAATATCATGGACCACTGAACTGATTTTAATGAAACACACAGCAAGTAATCATTGGCTGTACATCCACAACCGATTAATTTTCTGAATCAACTCAATATAAAAAGGGAGCAACCACCAACTAACTAACTAACGCCAACATGACAAACTGCTATAACTCCATCCGTTTTATAGATTTTGATCTACAATTTGATGCAAGAGCAGCCGAGAGACATTCACAACATGTACTCCAAGCATTGAAAGATTGCTTTGTATCTCTCTGTGTCTAGTGAGATCGTCCTCAACATTACTTTTGAGGTTTGGCCACAATGGCTTTAAGATGATCTTAGTTTAAAACGCTGGCATGAAAGGCAGTGGGAGACAAGTATTCCTTTAAAAAATGCTAGGCCTGTATTTAACAGCTGTTGTAACTATAGCCTGTGTGTCACCATGGAAAATGTGCTCCTGTTAACACATACTGTATCTGGAACTACTACAAAAATAGACTTAAGAGCTTTAGCTCTGTCTGCAGACAGATTTGTTAGCATGGCCACAGTGCAACTTTGAAAGAGACAGTACCACTACTGTGTAATGCTTACAGAGGTAAAGCACTACTATCTGCAGCTAAAAGTGCAGCATATTACCATTTATTAGACATTTACTGCCACTTAAAGCATGCTTCACTCACTGCAGTTTGCTCCTAAATCATAGCTGTAACTGCTGACCAAAACACACCACTGCACTGCTCTAAAGAGAGTTTTGGTAGAAAAGTACAGACTCTCAAAGACAACTGCTGCAGAAGTCTCGTTCCACAACTCCGGTGATGGGGAGACACGTCTGCGCGTGTGCTTCCTGTATCGCTCATTTTGCAAAAGCACCATACTCATTGTGCATGATATCAGTTTACAAAAACTGGAAGTTGCAGGATGAGTGCCAGTGGTAGTGACATCACGTATGGCATTTGCAATGAAGAACATGAATGTAGACTTGACCAATAAACACCAAGGAAAACTTCGGTCCACTTCTATTTCTGAAGCAGGTTATGCTTTTTCAACATTTGTTGGATAACATGCAGGATGTTTGGTGAGTCTATTTTATGTTGGGGGCAGAAGACAGAATAGAGCACGTCGAGAGACTCTACACACTAATGTGCAAGGTCAGTAATAATGAGGGGGTGGAAACTGATTCTCTAACTGTGGTTTTACAAAGAAAAAGGAGGATGTTCTCAAAGATAAGGACACCTCCTTCACAGCAAAGTGGTCAGTCATAAGAGTGTGTTCAACAAAAGAATGATCAGAATGTGCCACAAAAATCATTGCTTCCTGTGGCCATTAAATTATACAGCCCATACTCATTCTTTTTAATTAATATTTCAATAAATGATCAGTTATTATGCACACACAAATAAACTCACATGCGTAGTGTATGTATAATACAGTTTACTTTGTAACGCCTCAGTGGTGCCCGTGGTCATTGGAGCACTCAGTGCTGTGACCCCCAAACAGGAAGAATGGCTCCAACAGATCCCAGGAACAATCTCAGACATCTCTGTCCAGAAGAGCGCAGTCCTAGGAACACCTAAGATACTGCCCAGAACCCTCGAGCTCCCAGGCCTCTTATAGAGGACCTAAGCTTGAAGTGAAATTGGAACTGCCAAAAAAATAGTATTGGAAAATAGTACTTATCCATTGTAAAAACCTTTTAAAATCATCCCCATGAAATCCTAAGTGATGATCAGAAACAGCAGAACAAATCAGAAGACAATGGTATTTAAAAAATGTAGCATTATATAAAGAATAGTTTATGATCACAAATTTTATATCCTAAGGTAAAAAGTCCTTGTACTGCCTTATTAGTCTCAAATGTTGTGGTTATTAAAACTAAGAGCCAACAGTTCAAATGTATGCCTTCAAGCATGCCTGCTCTGTGTGGAAATTCCAGTTCCTCTAATACATGGCAGTAAACAATGCACAGCTGTCTTTGTCTGCTCACATCTACTTAACACTCATAAAGTTGACTTTTAACACTCTGAAGACAAAGGCTGGTATTGCCTTGAGTGATCGAATAATCTCTCGTTCTTCAATCCAGTTCAGCAGGTGGGGTTAGTGTCAGCTCTGCCAGAACAGACATGCCAACGCAACTATATAGGCCAAGTATTCCATGAAGGAACGCTCATCTGCCACCTTTCGTGCTTAGCCAGTTTCAGACTAAGATCACAGCATGTTAAAAAACAATAGCGTTAAAGCTGTTTTAGTCAAAACATGAAAATAAAGTGTATGATCCCATGCAGTATTGCATGACCTTGCACTCAGAGTATGTGCTGTGAATGCCTTTCAGCTAGTTACACATCACGTTTTAGATCAATATCTGCAAAACTGACTGAGTTATAGCCAATTTTGTTTTGGCTAAGCTCAATCGGCTGTGGCAGCTGTCTTGAATTGGATTAATCAGGTGTAATTGTCTAATGTTTACTTTATGAGAGTTTAATTTATATCCGTTGTGGTTCATGAGATATTTTGTTAAACTGACAGACAAATGAACAAACACACAAGCACAGGCAAAATTAATATCACCTGCTTTTTGCCTTTCAGGGCCTGACAATAAAAATTATTGTTAGCCTAGTTGAATATTTGTGGCAAGACTTGTATTGACAGCTGATTTTGTAACTCTGGGACTTTAACACCCCACATTAGAAGTGTCATTGTAACATGCAGCTTCAATCAATTAATCATTCAAACTTTATTTATAAAGCCCCTATCATGTTACAGTGTGAAACACAAAGTGCTTCACACCAGATTAAAACTGAACAAAGCATAAAAAAGTGTCAAATAAGCACATACAGGATCATTTAAACCAGCAATAAGTTGTAAAAGCATGAAATTATGGTGACTGGAACACGGGACTTAAGGAAGTGAAGGCTCTTCAGCAGAGGTGGAAGTCTTTGTGTACGTGTAAGAACTATAATAGCATTAGATAAAAAGCCGAAGTAGATTACAAGCAGTAGATGAAAAGGTTTTAAATGAACCTGGACACTACTCGTGTTAATGCTTTACAGAAAACCTATTGTCTCCATCGTACAAATTTCTGTTGAAACTGTACCACAACTACAAAGAGTTTCCTTGACATATGAAAAGCGATTTACTTATTGTCCTCAAAAATGACATTTTCAGACAATGACAAACCAAAAAAAAGGTATTAAACTCTGATCTTGCTCTTCAGTTCTCAAGCCACTCTGAAACTAAGCTGCATCTTAAGCATTTGTAAGATTGTTGTTTTCCACGTGAAGAAAGCATGCTCCCTAGCTCCAGTGCTTTTCAGTTGTCACAGTTTTTACACCGTACTTGTGAGGCAGAAATTCTCTTCCATGAGAGCAGTTTTCCTGTGACAGATTCTGCTCAGCGCGCTCATATCTCATCCTCGCACCTGTTTTTTCATGGTTGCAGCTTCAGAGACTAATTAAACGCCATACAAACTGAGAAAGAGCTGCTAATCCTTAATGTTATTTTGCCCATCTACTTAACAATCAGTATATTATGATCCTGTAAATGTCAAGACATCTCAAGGATTACTTCTTTGGCTCATTTTGAAGACATTGTCCTCAAGCGGGGGAAAACCTACTTTTGTAGACTGTCAGCGATCAAAATCGAACTCTGAAACATTAAATACATTCATAAACGAGATCTCCTTCTCCTTTAGATTCTTGCCCTTGCTGTCTCCTACTGTTCCACAGTCTGTGTCCGTGACTCGAGGCTAATTCATGCAGGGTTTCGCAGGGGGGAGGAGCACCGAGGTGTGACAGTCCCTTCCAAAGTGAACCCACCTGAGGGAGGAAGACAAAGAGCGGATATAAGGGTGGACACGTCAAATCACCAAATGAATATGAATGTTCTGAGAAGGTAGAAGTTTCTGTCCGGCTGCCGTAAAACATTCTGACACTTAAGAGCACAAGTCATCCAGATGATCTACTTTGTAAGAATATCTAATGAAAGTGTGTATATGGACCTGAGGTGATAAATGTCGGATTTATGAAACTTTATTTTCTTTTGTAAACATAAAAACACATGAAAAGTGTGTAATATTGCTACTTCTTGTGCATTTGATGTTAAATATACCCACTGTGTCCCTTCAAAGACAATGGTGCATAATAACATGCAATATTGACCTAATTTAAGACATATTTAAAGTATTACTTAGACTTTTTGAAAAGCTGAAATGCTATGAGGTTTAGGCATCTTTTTGATTCAGTGACTCGTTTTACAGTTTTGCCACCTTCAGTTGTTGATATATGCACTAACACAAGATCAGACTTGCATTTACATCTATAATTTCCCTTTTAACACGCTCAGGTAAACACTAGTTATATTTACATATCACCCCGCTAACATAAGGAGCGATATCCAGCCGCTCGGAAACATTTCTGCTTCAACATGCTATACCAGCCTCTTAATGATTAGTTTATTTTACCTGCATTTAAATTATGCTCATAAATCTCCTATAATCTGCAGCTGCAAACCAAGGAATAAAAAACACTCTGTTTATGCTGAACAAAAATATAAATCCAACACTTTTGTTTTTGTTCCCATTTTTCATGAGCTGAACTCAAAGATCTGAGACTTTTTCTACGTACACAATATGCCTTTTTCTCTCAAAACGTATTCACAAATTTGTGTAAATCTGTGTCGGTGAGCACTTCTCCTTTGCCGAGATAATCCATCCACCTCACAGGTGTGGCATATCAAGATGCTGATTGGACAGCATGATTATTGCACCGGTGTGCCTTTGGATGGTCGCAATAAAAGGCCACTCTAAAATGTGCTGTTTACCTTTACTGTATTGCATTTGAAGCAGAACATCTATCCACTACTTCTTTTTGCTAAAACACTTTGAGTAAAGATGTGGTTTTATTGGAAGCAGATCAGGAAACAATCTTTAATTCAGCTAATTAGGTGTGGACCTCAAAAGCATTGAATCCTAAGTGTGCAGCTGTTGTCAAATCTATCTTTATGAGCAGGTTCAGGTGGCAGACACTGAGGTGATTATCCTCACAACTGAATCAGAGGTATTGGATTATATTTTACTTTTATTTCTGGTCCACGAAGGTGGGGTCGAGCATAATGGCTTCAGGTTTATGATGTACAAGTTAGAATATATAAAGGAAGTCTTTCCGAGCTGAAGTCTTCAACAAAACAGTGTTTCTATTGTCCTTTCCTTTGAAATCTGTAAAAAGACCAACAATAGATCAGTTTCATTCCTGGAAATTGCATCTGGGAGTTTATACTGTACTTAAAAGGCAGGCAGACAAGGCACAAAAAAGTTAAAGCTTTATCAAATGACGGCTTTGTAATTTCACAGTAAGCTGCCAGTCTCAGCCTCTGCCTTTGTTTAATAGCATGGCCCCACTCCCCCATAGCTCCGCTCACAGACATCACCCCCATCCCGCTCTGTTCCCCCATCTTTGACAGCAACAGACTCTATTAGGTGTGATTGGTTACAGTTTACAGCCATGAAATGATCCTCAAAAAAGACACACCTAAATCTAAACAACTCATTTCAGCTGTAAATGTGGGATTTGAGAGAGAAGTCGTCTGATGGTGCCATCTCAGGGCCTGAAAGAAGCATTTGTAGTTTGTGTTTTCTGAAAGCCAGCTGTCCAACTTCATGTTTATCTTTGTTCTTTTGGTGGGCCAAGAAGTTAGAGGAAACAGAACATTTAGCACAAAGTAGGAATTAAGAACACAGAGTGTTGCTTGCTAAAAAATTAAACTGTTCTTGTGTGGATTGTTTAAACCATTGTTGAATTGTTTAGGGTTTAGCACTTTACAAAAAACGAGTCGACAGCTGGGATTTATTATGCTGGAATATTCTCCTGATGGAGCAAGGGGAGCAAAAAGGGAATCAAATGCTACATTAGCTAATGTTAAACCTCTACATTTTTCATGACACTTTGTTCAGTTTACTCAACTGAGCAAAGTCTGTGTTACTACCATAGACATGCATTATAATACAAAACTTAGCCTAGTCTAGTATTAGTTATTATTATTCTCATTCTCTATTAGTTATTGTCCTTTCCTTGTTGTTAGCAGTTAAAGCCAGCAGGGCCCTGTTAAAGCCAGCTGCCATGTTGTATTTTTGGGACCAGAGTCGGTGGCATATTCGCAATGTGGAGCTTTAGAGTCTTGCCTGCTCCCATGCACACAGTCATTGTGTTACATGAGCGTTCTTTTTAAGCATGAAATAACTAATTATTATATTAACTAAATTGATATTTGAACGTACAGCAGTAGGGTAAGAACTATGTGAGTCAACAAGAGTCATTGTAAACCTGAAAAGCGATTCTGAGGTGTCCATTTTTTTTTGTTTGTTTTTTTTTAAAGTCCTGGTTGTTTTCATAGTGGGGCAGGACTTAAAACTTGTACTTGAACCATCCAGTAGGGAGGCTGTAATGGCTCTTTCTTTTCCTGATTCAAGTATGGAGTCTAGTATTTTGTAATGTGTCTGTGGTTACTAGGCAGACGTATGTGTGCTGCTGAGCATAGACAGACTGTATTTCATGCCAGTGGCGCTGAGGCTGTGAATGTATCAGTCCGCTGTGACATAAGTAAACTTTTGGACTGACTACATGTGACGATCGAGCGGACTGATGCGGTCACAATCTCAGCATCACCTGCATTTGCCCAGCCTCTCAAACATTTTTGTAGTAACACAGACATTGTTCGGTTAGGAGAACAGCAACAAACTAAACATTTGGTGTCATGGAAGTGTAGAGCTTCATATTAACTAATGGAGCATTCTTTCATACCAGTATGTCATTTTTGAGAAAGAGCTGTTTCAAAAGCCTAAAAAAAAACAATTAAAGAAAACTGGCACTCATTTGACTAACAATCAGCCTAGCATAGAAAAAGACTTTTGCCTCTTCTCCATACTCCTTTATCAGGGGTCACCATAGAGAATCATCTGTCTCCAAGTCCTATTTCTACCGGCACCCTGCTGGTTAATTATAACCTGAATGATCCGGTAAGACTGTACAATTTGGTAAAGCAGTCATAGGTCCAGTGGGACAGTTGTAGATCCACATTTGTTTTGGCACAACCTTTACACCGGATGCCCTTTAACATCATCTGATAAGGCCTACATTCTTTTTAGTATCTACTTAGCTATTACAGGCTAAATATAGGTACTTGAGAAAATGTAACTTTGATTCCCAACTGTCAGCAGCTGTGGCCTCCTAAATTACTCTACCCATCTCTGAAAGCAAAAATAACTCATGTCCACACAGAAGGTTTAAAACTCTGTTTTCAAGGCACTGTTTCCTTAATATGTGTTTTCATGAGGGAACAACCGGAGCAGAGGGAGGCCAAGCTGATGTCTTTTAGTCCAACATAATGTTCCAGGAGAAAATGAAGAGGGGTCTCTTGGCTCCATCGAAAACTTACGGTTAGAACTCCCAACAAATCAACATAGCCCAAAAAGCATAAAAGTATTTTACAGAAAGGGAGAAAAATTCTGATGAAAGAACTTGAAAAACTAATAAGTTTCACCAAAATTAGTTGATTATAACAAAATATAATATAAGCCACTGGATGGGTTTCAATGAAACGTTAAGAAAGTTATCATTGGTTATACATTTATACCTGATATATTGGAGTCAATTCAATTCAAGATGGCCACCTCAGCTAATCGAGCTTTGCAATACAATTAGAAACAGATATTGAGATAAAATTTGATGTAGCAGAAACTGAAGACCATTCCCAACACATACTATGAGCATGAAATTTTACATAACGTTATTTTCTGGTTTTATACAATGCAATTTTATTTTTAAAGCACTTTGAAAATAACACTGTTGACCAAAGTGCTGTACACCAAAAAATAAAAACATAAGAAGTAAAACACATACATTCTCAAAAGAAGAATAAAAAAACTATAAAATCAAATGAAACACAATCAAAGCAATAAAACAGTTAAAACCATAAAAAGATAAAACCAATAAAAAATAAAAGCCAACATCTCAAACTGAGTTAAAAGTTAAAAGCCAAAGAGAAAAAATTTGTTTTAAGAGATGATTTAATAACAGGAAGTGAGTCATCCTATCTGATCTGCAAAGGCAGATTGTTCTACGGTTTGGAGGGAGCGACTGAAAATGCCTGGTCACCTCTTAACGTCCTCTTTGACCACCAACAGGAACTGATCTGCTGGCCTGAGAGAGCGTGAGGGAACATATAGCTGCAGCAAGTTGGAGAGATACTGTGGGGAGAGACCACGCAGGCATTTAAAAACAAATAAAAGAACTTTAAAAGTCAATCCAGAAATGAACTGGAAGCCAATGTAGTGACAATAAAACTGAGGTGACATGTTCTTGTTTTCTGCATTCTGAACCAGTTGGAGTGACGGCTGGCTCAGCCCGACATAAAGTGCATTGCAGTAGTCTAAACGAGTTGAGATAAAAGAACGGATTCAAATTTCTAAGTGATGCTGTGTCAGAAATGGTTTGACCTTGGGCGGTTGCCTGATTTGACCGGAGCATCGAGCTTAAGGTCGCTGTCCATTTTCACACCCAGATTTTTCGCTGTGTGAGTCAGGGGTTGTGTTAAAGGGCCCAGATCAGCACAGATTTTGGAAGCATCACTGGGCCCACACAGTACAACCTCTGTCTTTTGTTAATTCAGATGTTAAAAGTTAACCTAAACGTTTCAACTAAACAACTCCATCATTTCTCAACATAACAAGATTTTGATAATAACTCTAGCATGAAAGGCGGTGGGCAATAGGCATTCCTTAAAGAAAAGGCTCGGTCTTTAATTTGACTGTGTATTAATTTTAGCTTCTCTTTTTTTAACAATTACACGTGTGTGTGTGTGAAAGTCAGAGCACGCTGATGAGGGTGGAGCGCGTGGGAGATTTAGCGATGATTTAGTGCAAACAGTCATAATTTTAAGGATTGGAAATGTTTTCCTAAAGCTCAAAGCACTTAACAGTAGTGAGTTACATTCACAAACACACTTTCTCGCTCACACACAAGCTCCCAGCTGCTTGAGTGCACCAGTAATGAAGTGCAGATTGAAGAGCATTTGATGTTAGAACCTGGCAATTATACGCACTCATACTTACTGTACATTTACGATTCCACGTCTTGTAAGTGTAACATATGCAGCATTTCTAGCGGTGGAATAGTACAAACAGATCACAGCACGCCCGGAGTAAACATAGAAGCACCAACAGTGATGACAAATATATTGGCATGAAGGGATGCTTAACTTTTCCACTGTAAGTATCTTATAAAGCCCTTGCATCTTCCTCCCTCAGGAACTAATCCCCCGGGTGTTTCCATCTGTAATCAATGAAACAACCGTGCTAAAGGTCTTACGGGACTCTTGAGGGGAAAATCCATAAACACTAATGTCTCCTACAACTGGGTTTGATTGTAACAAACGTTGAGTGTTTTCTAATGTCTATTCAGCATAAGGTTTAACAAGCAAAAGGTTTTTTAAGCCACTAAGTGCATGCATCATTTTAAGTCTAGTGGCTTTTTCGCATGGGGTTTTAAGTTTTTGCTTAATAGTACACAACTGATGCAGTTAGAATTGTATGCAAACAAATTTCGGGGAACACCATTACCCTCCACAGATTTAGCAAAAGGTGACTGAGATATTGACCTTTTTTGTACTTGCTGAGGTTGCTTAGGTGTGGTGTCCATCTTGATTTGGGTTGATTGCCAAAGATAATCAGTTGTAGATGCTTATCCAATGATTATGTCTGAGAGTTTTATTAAAATCCATCTAAGGATTCATGAGATACTTTTGGAAAAGATGGTAGCTTGGGTTTTTGTTCATGAGTGTGGGTAGAATGTATCAGGTAGATACTGTAGGTGCATTGGAGCAGCATCTGCTGGGATAGGGACACTACTAGTATGCTGTGAAAGCAGAGCTGAAAGTCAAAGATGATGAGTTAGCTTTTGATTTATGTTTCAAGCCTTATCGGGCAACAAGCTACAAGGAAGTGACCAAAAATATGAGACTGCAAGTACAAGCAGCTGAAATGAACTTGTTTCAAAGATGTGGTGTCAAGTTCAACTACTTTTGAGGAGCTCAGAATGAAGTTACTGCGCCTTCACTTCAAAAGGCGCTCGGACAAGATACTTTCTGGTTGCCTTCTCAGTGAGGCATTTCAGATATTTTTAAAAACAGAGATTTTCCGATGCATTTGCACCTCTCAGTTTCTGGTGAGACTTTTCAATTGCTTTTCAAAAAGGGGAGTTTTAAAAACTTTGTCTTTGGTGTTTTTGTGAGGTCTCCAGATCTTTGTGAAAACAATGATGTAGCACATACTCGCTTTCACTTTGAGTGTGTGCTGAAATGGTGAGTAACTGCTACAAAATATAAAATATTAACAAAGTTATTACGGGTTTTGGTAGACTGTTTTGCCAAGCTAAATTGTTCTTGTGTTCTAGCATTTTTTTAAATAATGTGAACAGAATGATTTTCTTATAGATGAAGAAAGAATATGTACATTAAAAAATATCCTAAGCAGAGTAGGCCCTAAATCAGCCTCCTGTAATTGTTTGGTAAAAAGAAAAGTGATAAATGACTTGCTCAGGCAGCACCACCACCTCAGCCCTCAAGCTTCTGGATTACTGATTGGTTTGGCTGGATGAAAATCAAACAACTCTGCCTCCCAACAAGAAGTGGGCTATCTCTCAACACATTGTCAGGCCTATTGGATTAACTAAAAAGCAACAGTAGCGCAGTCAGATCAACAGACTCGGCGCACACCTTCAAGGCGAATCAGTATCCTTTGTGCTGCTTTTTCAAATATAGTGCACACATTCAAATAAAACCTAGTTGGATAATGCAGCTGGTGGAAAATTGCCTGCAGGTTAATTTTCTCAATTGGAGCCTCGAGATCTTGAATGGAGGGAATAACTACTCACAGCACTCACTGTATGTTTTGCACAATGCCATCTTTGTAATTGGAATTACTGTTCAATAAAAAAGGGCTTTTAAATGATCAAACGAAAATCACACATGCACAAGAATTTGTTGCACACACAGATCGTCGAATAAAGGTCAAAGATAAAAACACCAGGGACGTTGTGCTGATGCTGTAAACAATAAAATGATTTTATTCATGGAGCACTTTTAGTCTAGTTGACCCTTCAAAGCACTGAGCACCATGAGCCAGAGTCATCCATTAACACTCATTCATACAGCCCTTTTTGTTCTATATTTTACCAAGTCTCTCTATAACACACACACACCATTAAACACACTGAGGTCATCTGTGGGGATCAGAGACTGGGAACGAAATTACCATCCTTCTGACCCGTTCCTGAGTCACAGCCATTTAAACCCCTGCCGACCCCACCGCAGTGGTCTTTGTGTACATTGGTTTGGGTGGGATGCTGGGCTGGACAAAATGAATATTTCCACATGAATTAGAAAAAGCTGCTCTTGTTCTAACATAAAATCTATTCTGTTTTTAGCATGATTGTGTACCAAATGCGGTTTCTGCTATATTGCATAGCTGCATTTAGAATACAAACATTTGTAAAATACTGTAGTTCTGTTTTTAAAAAAAAAAACTTACCTCTATCCTGTTGGTCATTTCTGGTCATTTCCTGCACATGCTTACACACAGCCCTCTAAAAGGAAAGAAAAATCTGCCTTACAGCAGAGTTTCTGAATTGCCTTGTAAGGGTGGCTTACTAAAAGCTTTAGAAAAACAAAAATCTGTTAAAATTCACGCAAAGTTTTAGAAATGTAAAACTTAGCATTAATTATTGTCTGCCACCAAAGACAAAGGTTTTACATTGTTTGTGCCTGTGTTTGTGTGAGTGCATGTTTTTGTTAGTCTGTTAGCAAAATATTTAATGACTTACTGAATAGATTTCAATGAAACTTTTTAGAAACTAATCAATGGGTTAACATCCCCAACTGAATAAATTTTGGAGTTATTCCAACTGAAGATGGTTGCCACCGCAAAGTAATCCTAGTAAACACCTAAACAGCTATAACTCTATCAATTTTACAGATGTTGGTGTGGTAATAGCTGCGACTAATTCCCAACATATACTCTGAGTGCTAAATTTTGCCGTCAACTGTTGTAATGAACTCTATCTGTTTATTAGCAAAATATCTCATGAACCACTGAATGGAATTTATGATTACTTTCAGAAAGTAATCATTGACTGTACATCCACAATCATTCGGAGTCAACTTAATTAAAAATGGATGCCACACCCAACTCAACTTAGAAAAGACAAAAATAGCTATAACTCAGCCAAATTTACAGATACTGAGCTAAAATCTCATGCAGTAGTTGCTAGTTATTGTCTGCAAAAGAGATTTTGAGAACAACACATTGCGCAACATTTTTGCTTAAAAAATATTGAGCTAAATTCTAATGTGGTAGTGGTTGACAATCATCCTCAAAACAAACTCAAAGGCTACACATTGAATAATTTAAAGGTGCAATGATATTTTAATCACTATTAGATTAAAAAATTATGTATGGCTCAGTTTTTTACTTCAAATAAATATATACACATATCATTTTTCTGCCCTTACATGTATGTGGAGAAGCAGAAAGCAACAGTCTTTGTCTTTATGATTACCAGCATCTTGTAAAAATCACATTCTGCAGGATGACATCCAGTAAAAATTTCTGTCAAATATAATAGCTGTAAATGTGATTAAAGTTCATTTGGTGTAATTTATTAAGCTTTAAAGTCCATTAAAGAGTGCATAATTGAACAGATCTAGAGATGACTGCTTCTTGTCTCTTTGATCTTCCCCCTTAGATCCCCTCACAATGCAGATTTATTAATTGTGAATTCAGGGAGGGAGAGCTTAATATCTCTTTATGTCTTTCTGCCTATTCATCTTTTACAACAAAATGCTTCTTTGAGGCAGGTTCAGACTCGGGTCTGCAGCAGCCTCCAGCAGAGCTGGGTCTTGTGTGTGGGACAATCAACTGAATATGAGGGGGGGTGGCTGGCATGAGAGAGGGTGCACAATAATTTGTATGTACGCACATGAGTTAGGGGGTTGTTGCGGTAGAAGTTGCAACTTGTAATCTATCAGGAGTGGAACAAAAGTACCCTGCAGGGACTTTGAGATTTCTGTGAGTTTCCACCTTCAGAAAAACAAGCATCAACCACAAACCAAATCGTGTTCTTAGGGAGCAAGGGAAGGCCAGACAAAAGGGGAAAATGCCCGGTTCACGTCACGTGTTGGTGATCCAATCGCAAGTGGACACCTCAAAGTAGGTGTTTTCACATCTGATGCTAAAATGCTTATTATTATTATTTGGTCATGAACATGTTTTAGAGTTCCCTGAAATGTCCATGAGGTCATACTTATCCAAGTTTATTGTTTATGTAAGTGTTTTATATAACTGGGCACGCATGAGACATATTACAAACATCAGCACAGACAACAGACCACAGAAGAAAAGTGAGTTTCTAATGGCAAGGCCTTTGATTTCAGAACAAAATGAATCAATATCACGTTTTTAACAGGACTAGATCTGAATGTCCTTTTTTGCCTTATATGTACAAACTTTGTTTCTAGACATGATAAACAGTTTATTTTTCCATTCATTCACCCATTAATTTTCTGTACCTGCTTGTTGGTGTTCATGGCCGCAGGCAGCTTGTGCCAATCTCCAGCAGTCATTCAGCGAGAGGGGGAGGACACCATGAACAGATTGCCAGTCCATCACAGGCCCACATACAGAAAAACGAGACAGAGAATCATTCACATTCTTACTCACAGTGGCAATTCAGAGTCACCAGTTAAACTAATATGTATGTTTTTGAACTGTTGGAGGAAACTAGAATACCCAGAGAAAACCCACGCATGCAGAGGGAGAACATGCAAACTCCACATGCAGAAAGGCCCAAGTTGGGATTCAAACCTGCAACCGTCTTGCTTCAAGGCCACAGTGCAAACCAATAGTTCTACTGTGGTGAGGAGTAAATTTTTAATAAAAAACAAAAACAAAACATGATTCATTCATTGCCTTTAACTGAATAGGTTTTTGTGCCTCTTTGTGTAAATAAAAGAATAACTCTTGAACCTATTGATCAGATTCTGAGACTAAGGTCTCCTTCAGACTAGGTAAAGACTGTGCCACAACGTAAACAATGAGACTGAACATAGATTGTCCTTGCTGTATCTTGACAAGGTTTTCAGGGGTGCATTAGGAATGCAGTAGGCTCCTCAATGCGATTGATCTACAATGGTTTTGAGCATGCACAAAACCTCTGTTGCAAGGACATGGTGGTTTAATATTGTGGTTGGAACAATATCAAAACCCTGTCTAGAGCATGGGGGAGAGTGGACATAGGGTCCACAAAGACCTTGGTCATTGAGAATTTGAAGCAGGACTGGCCTCATGTCCAGGCTGTGACCCCCATCACACCGACTCTGAGCTGGCAACACTCCAAGTAACACTCATGCAACAATTAACCCATGCTCTTCACACACTAATAAATATCAAGCCACACTAAGCTGTCTATCATTTACCTTTTGAATGTAGAGCAAGAAACAATCTCATGGTCAGGCCTTCGCCAGTCTAAGCATTATGGGAATGTGGCAAAGAGAAAGCCACTGTTGAAGAAAAATCATAATAAATCTCAACTAGAGTTTGCCAAAGAGCATGTGGGAGACTTTACGGTCAAGTTCTACTTGTTCGCCATAGTCGATGGGCAAAGAACCTGGACAACAGTTGCTATATGTCCAGTCTCTCCCATCTCACCTGCTGACGCTTGGGACTCCTTCAGAGTGCTCACAGTTGTCTCGTTCATTATTCTCCTTCTTCTTCGCAGTTTGTTAAGACGACCTACTCTTGGTAGATTTACACAGCCCATATTCCCTCCCGTTTCTTCAACATGTTTAGAGCCTTGGAAATTCTTTTGCATCCATCTCCTGACTTGTACTTTTGAATATTTTTGTTTCTGAGTTGAATTAGGACAGTCACTTTAAATGTGAATATTTATGCACTAATTTTACATTATAGACTGTATTTTTATTTAATTGGAATTACTTTGTTGAAATTTGATTCTACTTTGAAAATTTGTCAAAAACATCTGTTTAAATTGACCACGATTGATTTATGACAACAATAAAAGCATCCAAGGGGGTGAATACATTTTATAGGCACTGTATTCATCATTTGGGGTCTGTTATATTATCCAGTACAAACACAAAGCCCAAAGACAGTGATGAAATATGATGCTTTCTGATGCCATGATAACACTGGACACAGAGAAGATGATCAAGAGAACACAAGTACACTAGTTGGAACATGGTGAGGTCTCAGAGTCACTCTTGCCTCAGCAGTATGGCCAATTTGCAGACACACTTTCCTTCCATCTCTCATGGTGGGTGGTGGGAGCAAGGCAGTCCAGTTAGGAGAAATGATGCCAAATGAGACTCTGGGGAATTGAAGACCACAGAGCAGCTAGTTAGGTCCTCATGTCTTCCAACATTGGGATACATAGTGTTCTCCTCCCTTTGCTCCATTTATTGCTCCAATTTCTTGAACAATATAACCTCTTCATGCCTAAACTACCTCCACTCTGACAGAGGGAAGATAAGCATTCAAGCGCTAATAGTGGTGCCCTTGGGATCTGTGGGCCCACTCCAGCTGTTGCAAGCAAAGCTGAGCTTGTGCTTGTCTTCTCCTTTGCTTCAGAGGCCAGTTTCTCACCCAAGAGGCATTGTTAAGAGCATTGAGTGTTACTGTATATGTCAAAGGCTTTGTTTTAAAGGTGCATAAACCCTCCAAAAGAAATAAAGCAGCTGTGAAAGTCTCTTTTGAAAGCCACAAAATGTTAACAGTTGTTTGCGAGCATCCAATGAACTTTTGATCAAATTTCTAGATAAATAGCTAAACCATAAAGCTGGCCTTCCCCCTCTCCAAAAACTGACAAGATCTTGTAAGCATTTTAGTTTATGTCTAGACTTTATGGTTTAAAATGAGGAAGGAAAAAAACAAAAATAAAGTAAATGCAGAAAAAACTTATTTTAGATACTTTTTGGTGATTAGAGTGATATGTTGGGGTCATTATCATGTTTAAAGCAATTCTTCAGCACGCACTTCTTTAGAAATTGCAATAAATTTGTTGTAAACATCTACCACATAAGCTAGGGTTGGGCATCAAGTTTTGAGAATTGACTGGAACCGGGACTAACATTCTATTTCTCCTGGAATCATTAAAAATGTAACATTTCGATTCCTAGCTTCAAAACCCAGAAGAAGAGGCCGCAGAATAACAACAAAGAAGAATTCACAGGAAGTGCGTGAGCAACCATGGTGTGCGGCAGCATTTAAGAATTCCAATTCTTTTAATTTGGTTAAAAGAATTGGAATTGAGAATTGTTAGAAACCAGAATTGAAACAAGCAATGGGAATCAGAACTGGAACTGCTCAAATTCAAACGATGCCCAACCCAAGTTAAAACAAAAATTAAAGTTTTACAATGCTACAATTTGCAGACCAAGATAAAAGTTATTAGTTAGCTTGGGATGACCAAACTTTTCCTGTATAACAAAAAACAATGCCCCAATCAAACCTAAATGTTGCCAAAATAGACAATGTTTGTCTTTTGGAGATCAGTTTATCCTTCTCTTATGTTTCCTTCCCTGAACCAGGAATTTAACCAAGAGCCAAAAAGCATTTGCAAGTCCCAACTGTACATCTGTATATTATCTGCTTTGGTTTCAAATTTGTTTAAAGGACTGAGAGAGGAGGTTATTTAAACTCTGTTTAAGTGCCCATGAGACAGGCAGTCAACCTCTTAACATCCCTACTGACTAATTTTCAGAGGGAGAGAAGCATACGCTTAATGAAACATGAAGCTTCGTCAGGTTTAGCATTACTTCTGCTTTTCTGTTGACTCTGAGCTCAGCTAAATCCCTCGGAGGAAAAATTAAAGTGATTACACACTGTCTGCGATGTCTAATATTGTAAATGGCAAGCTCAAAATTCCTGGAAATTTTATCAACATGCACCCTGGGCCACAGCAATTGTTTGGGTTGTTTAATTTTATATGATATTATTGAAGCTGATCTGTGTCAAACATTTCAGACCGACACAGTTCTCAAATTTTAGGGGTCTACAGAGCAGTGTGGCGCCACACTCCTCCGAAGCATGTCATTACTATAACCACAAGGTCAGCACAATACACACAGACACATTCTCTGAGCTACTAGTCATTCCTGCAACTGCGTCGAAACAAGATTGTGTTAATAAAAGCTTTATGAAGCATGCCACAAATAAACCACAACAGTTATCACATCTGTAAATTGGAGTTAATTAAACCATAAAATGTTAATCGAGCTTTACAACGATGACTTGTTTCTGTCATGAACAGTTAGCCAACAATTTTTTTTTTTTTGCTACAAAAATAAGAACACATCACAACTCTAAAAAATAAAAACAAACCAGTTATAATTATGTTGAGAATTTATCTGCTTCATAAATGTAGGTGTCAAAGCAGAACATTGTGAAAGGTAACAAAACATACCAACCTCTAAATCTCACTAATGAACTTGTGATATAAATCTCTACAAAAATCAGTGCTTGAAAATAAAATGTCTTTTGTCTGGGTAACAAAATTGTAATAATGTAAATTCGTCCATGGATCTTATTCTTTGCTGAAGTCAGAACATTTCTGTTTTGCAGAAGTTGTGAAGTGTTCTTCTGAGTTTAGCCTCAGTTCTATTAAATTAAAGGGAGCTGTTAGCTTTGTCACTCATAAAGTCACCAAAAACCATAGTTTAGACATCATTCCCACTATGCTGGTGTAGATTCTCAGTCATCCAGGCCATGGTAAATTCAAAAAAAAGTTAAAAAACAAAAACAACTGGACTTCTATTCTGTAGCTGAAGACGTTTCGCTTCTCATCCGAGGAGCTTTCTCAATTCAGAAATAGAGAGTGTGGAGTTG
>NC_051444.1:26572190-26574959 GCF_001649575.2 Kryptolebias marmoratus
AAAGAAGCCATCTATGTCAAAAAGGAGAAACCAACATTAAACAGAGGAGGAGGTCTCAGATTTCAGCTTTCAAAAACATATAATGGAGCTTTAGGCCTGATCCCCAGTCAGTTTCACTCCAATCAACACCTGCACTCATGTGACCAGAGGGGCCGATCAGTGAGTCAGACAAACAAGGATTCTAACGAGCCTCCATTGTGCTTCATCTATTGATGTGTAAGAAAGTGCTTTTTACTGGCTTCTCTACATACGAGTCTGTAATTACATTGTCTTCGTAGATCATCTCAGGCCATTTTCATGAGTAATCCTCTCAGTGGATGATGACTGATAGATTTAGGATCTTAATACCAGCTGATTGTTGATGTCTGACCGCAGAATGTTGTGAAATTTGGTTCATTTTCCTTTGGAATTCTATATGTATTTCAATAACGATAATGTTTAATCGTGTGAAAACCAAAAGGAGCAAAATGGGCGGAGCAGCTTGAGGTCAGTAAGCACTGTTCTTTTCACCCTTAACACAATCTGTATAAAGGAACATTCAAGCTAATATTAAATACTTTGTTGTAAGATTTGTTTGCAGGTTTGTTTGGATTCCCACTAATATTAAAGTACCTCTAAGTTACCTGGTATTTCATTTGAATCCACTGACCTAAAAAAATGATTCATAAACTTTACAGCTTTTTCTAAGCCTGATTATATTTAAAATGGACTCGAGAAAAGTAGAGAATTGTTATTTGGCCTGCCTAATATGGTCAAGTTGCACATTTGTTCAAACCATTACTGCAGACTAATATATCAATTTATTTTTGAGTCAACATGTGGTGTAATTCAGTCTTGTTCAGAAAAGGCCTTTCTTATTTTAGCAATGCAGAGCCAAACCTCCTGCTCTACGTGTTGCCTTATGCCAAAAAACAAGGAGAACATGATTAAATAACTATAAAAGCAATAACAAATAAAAAACTCAACCCACCTAAAAAACCCAAGCTCACAAAATGCAGTGTTTCCATTGTTGATGAACATTCAAGAATGGGGGGGGAGCAAACTGCAGCTTACACGTTAAAATATATAACTAGAAGTACTCAAAGAGCACAAACCTTCACTAAGGCCACAACACAATTAAAAAATAGTGTGCACAGACAGTTTTTTTTTCGTGACAACCCCAACATTTCCTGAAAATGTACTCCAAATCTGTTCCTTAGTTTTTACCTGTTCTTTGCTAACAGACAGACAAACAAACCAACAGACACAACCAAAAACATAACTTCCTTGGCAGAGGTAACAAAAGGGTCACATGTAGGAGCACAGAGAAGTTTTTATCAAAGGGGTTACCTGTGACCTTGACCTTTGACCCCATGAACCTTGAAATCAACAGGCATCATCTTTGACCCATGAGGTGTCCGGATGTAGAGTTTAACATTCCTGTTAAACAGTTGCAGAGATAAAGCACAGGCTGATCTGGATGACTCTCAGCTACCATCACATCAAATTTTAGCTCAATATCTGTAAAATTGATTGGGTTATAGCCATTTCTGTCCTGTTAATTTTGATTAGCTGTGGCAGCCATCTTGAACTAGATCAATTAAACAAGTAAACTGTTACTTTCTGAAACTTTCATCAAAATCTGTGAAGTGGTTCATGAGCTATTTTGCTAACAGACAAACAGGGTGGACTCCTATAATGCCTAAACTTTTTAATGCTAAAGGTTTAGGCAAAGATCTTGTGCAATGAGTAATACTTTGAGCATGTGTTGGGAATGACTCTTGGCTACTAGCATACCAATGTTTAGCTCAATATCTGCTAAAATGACTGAGTTATAGCCATTTTCTAGGGTCAGTTGGCTGTGACAGTTTCATTAGTTTTTCAGTGGTTCATGAGATATTTTGCTGACATGACAGCCAGATTCCCTCTGAATAGTTATTGGCAAAATTTTAAACAAAGATTTTGCACAATCGGTTTGAGTTTAGAATGTGTTGGGATAAGTCTCAGCTGTGTGTGAGTTTGTGTGTGTGTGTGTGTGTGGTGGTGGTGGTGGTGGTGGGGCTATGAAAGTCGTTCTAAATCGGGTTGACTCCAAAAGTTAGTCAGTTGTAGATGTACCTCTTCTGATTAGTTTTTGAATGTTTCAGTTTAATTTGTCCTGTGGTTCAGGAAATATTTTGGCAACAGGCAGACACATACACACAGACAAAGGTAAAAACAAGGTAAAACAGAAGTCAAAACGGACAACTTGCGTCTTTAAATTCCCCAAATGTAATAAAACACAACTTAGTAATGATCATACTTTTGTTTAAAAAAAAAAAACTGAATGCAATGTTATAAAAAGAATCTTTGCTCATTAAGCAAGGTTCATCTCCTTTTAGGTCGCCTTGTTTTCTTCCACAAGACGAATCCAAAAGTTCGACTAGTTGTGCCAGAGGTAAGACTTGCCAAAAGTTCACGGGGCCCTTTTTACACAACAGGTGCTGCCTGTCACTCAGCAAGTGCGCATACACACCTTTACACTAAGCGCTGTGCGGCCCTCCCTCTCCGAGCGCAGGTGTCGTACATTATAGAAAGAGCAAAGAGTAAACAGCTCTGCCTTTTAACTTGAACAGGGCGACATAAAAGGCAGTTTGCAGGGTTTTGAAGCTTCTTTAGTTTTGCTTGGTAGCCTATTGACACAGCTGCATGCCCCACCTTCTGCCCATATTGCCCAAAGAAAAGAAGCTTGCATGGCGGCCTGCATGCACTGCAATCTGTTATTTTGAAAGCTAAAAGAAAAACCTAATG
>NC_051444.1:26574968-26596975 GCF_001649575.2 Kryptolebias marmoratus
GGGGGGGGGATTCTGAAGAAGCCAAACAAAAAGCCGACAAGCCTTTATAAACCCCAGAGGATTCAGAGCTTTTGTTCATGGAAAATTGGGATTCACTGTGTACACATACATGCCTGCACACATTCCTCCATACGTGCTGATGTATACTGTATCTGCATGGTTTTGATTGTGTGCGTGTGATCTTTGTGTGTGCTGTCGTTCCCCCAGCTGTTGCATGAAAAAAAAAAAATGCTGCTGCCTCAAAAAGAAGTGACACACAATTACAAGTTCCAGTCGGAGGAGCACAAAGAGAAGGCAGTAGCCGATTGGCTGGGAGAAAAGGCCCCATTTATAGGAAGACTCCTGGGCATTTCAGAGACGGCCAGCTTTGTGTTTGTGATGGAACATGTACATGTTGGAAATTGTCATGTAATTACACCCTGTTAAGCGTGTGACCTATCATTTTGTCGAAAAGTGAAAGGCTTCATTCTGTGAGAGCTTTGTCGCAAAAAAAATTGCAGAGAGTTTACAGCGTAAGGAATAGAGGGTTCAAATCAAGTGCACATCAATCAGTGTGGGTTTTTGAACGTACAGCAGAATGAATGGCAGCACATAAAAAGATTGAGCTTGAAATGCAGAGGAAATCTTTAAGAGTTCAGGCGACCTTGACATTTTTCTTTTTTCTTAAACCAACAAAGAAATCTGTCACTTGCATGGTTGGTCAAATGTGATTTTATTTTCTTTTAAATTGCACATCACTAAATTAATTGAGCACACACAAAAAAGACTCTGTACACTAAGTCATTTAGAATTGTATTGTGAGTATTTTAAAAGGGTATTCTCCTTTTTTCTTTTTTGTAGTAGGAGGATTTCTTCTTGAAGTTTGGTACCGCTCCCTCTCTCACAGAAAAAAAATACTTTCATTCTGCTTTTCAGTTAGAATTCTGTTACATCTAGATCCTATCAATATTCTATCCGTAAATCCTATTTTCCTTCAAACCCTTGTTCTTTATTTCTAATAAATGCTCATTAATGCAACAAACTTTGAACTTTATACATTAAAACATGATGTTCAAGAAGAGTGTTTACATCTGAAATAGTCTCATAACTTAAAGTTTGTGAAAATCCTTCTAGTTGTCAGATTAAATATGTGAAACAATTCAAAAATTTGAATATTTTTTTTTCTGAATTTAAAAAGTATTCTGTGTCCTGCAATATCAAGTTTAACAGATTTAATAGTGAATTAGGGCCAAATATGACGACATGTATTTCCTAGATCACAAACTCACTGTGCAAAGATGACATATATAGTTGCTGCTACTAAGATCTATTTGTCACTAGTGTTCAGACCAGAGATATCACATATACTTTGACTCTACATCCCTCAACCCGTGTCTCAGTATGCTGCGTCAAATTGCGAACATTATTGATAGGGTGCTTCCAAAGTGTCTGGAAATGTTTGTAGGGGTTCTCAATCTCCTCACGCAGATTGCAGGGCTGCATCTGTGTTGTGTGAATTTTGAGCATGTTAAAAAATAATGCAAGACAAAGGTTGTGCTTATGTAGTTGTCGAAGTAGCACGGGTGTCTGGAACTTGTCTGGAATCAAGAGCGCCTGAGCTGGATTCTTTGTTACCTCCGCCAAGGAGGTTATGTTTTCAGTAGTGTTTGTTTGTTTGTCTGTCCAACAGGATTACACAAAAAGTTTTGAATGGATTTTCATGAAATTTTCAGGAACCATCAAACAAGGTACAAGGTACAAGTGATTAAATTTTGGTGGTGATCTAGTTAAATGTCAAGTTCAAAGGTCAAGGTCAGAGGTGATCCTGTGCTCTAACTGTCACCGTGTAATGTGGGAATGTCAAACTGCACAGCTGGACACCTAATGGTTCAAGGATGATGCTTATTGATTTCATGGTCAAGGTCACAGGTGACACCTTTGTAACACCTTGTCTGTGCTCCAGCAAGTGAGCCCTTTGTTACCTCCCCCAAAGAGGTTATGTTTTGGGTTGTGTTTTTTTGTTTGTCTGTCTGTTAGCAAGGTTACATAAAAACTAATAATAAACAGATTTGGATAAAATTTGAGGAAATGTTGGGGTTGTTGGAAAAATAACAATTGATTAAATTATGATGGAGATCTAGATCAGGATAAGGATCACCATCAATAATTTTATTGACGCTATGGCTTGGTGGAGGTTTACACGCTCTGAATGCTGTGTGTTTGTTTGTTTGTTTGCATGTGTGTGTGTGTGTGTGTGTTGGCTATTTGTAACTTGACACTGTATGTATTGTTTTCACTTGCCAAATAAAATGTCCATTGAAAAACACCTATAATCTAGTGAATAGTTTTGCAAGCTATGCAAACAAAATAGACAGAAATTTTTTATATTAGAAGTAAATCAGAGTAGATTTCCTGTCATCTATAGTTCTGACGTTTGTTCAGCATCAGTCACAGGAGATGTTCACAAGGTAGTTTCTGTGTCAGATATCAGCAGATCTATTCAGAAGAACTGGCTGACATTTAAATGTTTTGTTAATGTAATGTTTTCATCATTTAGATCTGAAACAACAAACATAACCGCCAGAGAATTTTATGCGTGCATCATTTGTTAACCTGTTTACACAAGTTCATAATGTTTGTCAAATGAGATACATGATGTTTTAATTATAGCACAGCTTTATTTAACATTTTGTGCATTCTGTGCAATTCAGTTTTTTCCATGACTTTACACAATTTTAAGAAATTTAGCTTGAAATTCTGGTGGTTTGATGGCTACAACACTTTTGCACTTTCTAAACTTTATTATTCCAAATATGATCTTCATTGTTGGGTCTTAAATTAGTTTAGTTCAACCTAAACTGTATATTTCAGAAAGACAAAGAAACAATGCAGTGCTGACATTAACAATGATTAACAAGGTCTGCATCATATGTTGGGCAACCAGGACATTCTAATGGGAAATGGACTACTGAAACAAAACATTCATGAATAAGGGCTAAGTGAATGTCTCAGACAGTAGAAACCCAATGTAAAAGAGGAGAAAGAGGGCCCATCATGGAAATATAAGCCCCTGCATGGCATGTACCACCGGCAGACTGAGGAACTGGGTGAAATCAACAAATCCTACCAGTGGCTTAAGAGGGCTGGACTGAAGGACAGCTCAGAGGCATCATGGCAGCACTAAAGCAGGCCCAATAGAGGGTCTATCATTCCAGCCAGGGCCCAAGATGCAGGCTGTGTAAAGATGCCCCTGAGACAGTCCAGCACATAATAGCTGGATGTAAGATGCAAGCAGGCAAAGCATACATGGAACGCCATAACCAAATGGCTGAAATAGTGTACAGCAACATCTGTACCGAGTATGGACTGGAGGTCCCACAGTCAAAGTGGAAGACTCTACCAAGGGTGGTGGAGAATAGCAGGGTTAAGATACTGTGGGACATCCAGATCCAGACTGACAAGCAGGTGATGGCTAACCAACTGGACATTGTGGTGATAGATAAGATACAGAAGAAAGCAGTGGTGATAAATGTAGCAGTCCCAAGCAACTGTAACATCAAGAAGAAGGAACACGAAAAGCTTGTAAAATACCAAGGACTGAAAGAGGAAATAGAGAAGCTATGGAGAGTCAAGGACTCTGGTCATCGGAGTACTCAATGCTGCAATCCCCAAACTGGAAGAGCGGCTCCAACAGATCCCAAGAACAACCTCAGAAATCTCTGTCCAGAAGAGCCCAATCCCAAGAACAGCTAAGATACTGCGTTGAACCCTCAAGCTCCCAGGCCTCTGGTGGAGGACTTTGAAGTGAAGGAGAACCACCAGTGATATATAAAACTCAACACTTACACGGCTACACGGTACACTAAAATGTTTGTATAGATTCTGTGTAGGCAGGATGAGCTGCCTTCATAGACGGAAGGCAGCAGGCACAGAATCATCTGAATCATCAGCAGCTCTAGTAAACATGCATGCAAACTTTGCATCAGCTCTTCCTCTCAGAGCTGGATGTCAATATTTGGTACCGTTCCTTGTGGTCAGATCTGTGACGCATTCATCCAAAGTTGGATTTGTGCTGAAGTCCCTCGCTGGCCGTCCTGTCAGCAAACAAACAAGCTGGTTCGAACTGCCTACATACACAGTCCATGAGCAAACATGATGCTTTATTTTATTGCCTTCCACTAGCTATCATGAGAAACACTGCTGTGCCGGAGACAATTTTTCCACAATTGAGACAGAATTTGTTTGGTGCCTTAAATAAATAAAATAAAACTGTTTTTGATACATTAATGTGATCCCACAAAGACCAAGAATGAGAAAACTAGACTTTGTGGTTGAGAGAACAGTTACTCAAAAATGTCAAAGGAGGAAAACATTCCCACCCATTGTTATTAACATAAATCTTCTTTTAGTTAAAATAATGTTTTAATATTTGATGTAAAGAGTGGAAAATGTTATTTGTACAAAGAAAGAAACTTTTATAACAGCATATTTAGCTGTTATCTTTAGATTTAATCACTGGATTTTTGTTTGTTTTGTTTGGAAATCAGCTCCAGTTTAAAGCTAATAGAGCTCAACTTTTGCGGACGGCTGTGGCTCAGTGGTTAGAGCAGTCGTCCTCCAATGAGATAGCTGGAGGTTTGATTCCATCAGTATGCCACATGTCAAAGTGTCCCTGGGCAACACACTGAACCTCTCATTGCCTCTGTGTCCCGTCGATGTATGAATGTGATTTAAAAATACTGATTAGGCTCTATAGAATGACTTATTCTGATGAGCTTTGAAGAGATATGTGTGTGGATGGGTAAATGGGGGCATATATTGTGTTGTAAAGTTCTTTGAGTGGCCTGGTTGACTACAAAGGCACTATATAAGTACAGTAAGTACATTTACTAAAGATTTTCATGGGGTTATGACTTTGAATGAAAACAATCATCTTTTTAGGCATATTTTGTTCTACAAGTTCCAAGTTACCCAAGTCAGGAATGAGAACCAGTTTCATTTCAAAGATTGGTTCATTTGTGAGTTACTAAAATTTTAACAATTCAAAGTCACTTTAGTTTACCTTATTGGGTATAACAACCAGATTCTTTAATTCACTTTTACTTTTCTCACAGCAAACTCTAATACTTGCTCTCTTATCGTAATTCACACTGACCTGGGCCATGTTCAGTGCATGTGCTTCTCCTCATCCCTTACAGAAATTATTTCTAATTAGTATCCAGTTTTCCCCGAAGTGTGGGTGCAGTGTGCCTATTCAAGAAAGAGTCAGATGATTACCTACAATTAATTCAATTTTAAAATCCTAATCTCACCCTCAGAGATATTTTTACACAAAGCTACTATATATCAAAGCTCTTGGCCTTATTTATTTATTTTTTTTTCATTTGTTTTAGAGGCTTTTGGATAATGCAAGGCCCTGGTCCATCCAAAACCACACAAAATTCATGTCTCCGCAGCTAAGGTTTAGGTATGCTCCCTCAGGCAGAGAAGCATCAGAGCCACCTTGGTAGCAGCGGCGCCCCCAGCACTGTGAGTCATAGAAGATTTGATTGCTTTAAAATGAGCTTTTAAAACAGCCCAGGTGTGTGTGTGTGTTTGCCAGTATAGGTTGGATTTACAGTGTGTGTATTTTGAAAGAATGTGCATGCGTGCACATGTGCGTCTTTACTCAGGTTTTCCCTCACAATGTACACCTGCAGTAACAAGTGTGTGTTTGCTTGAATACTGTAGGTGCTGACTGTAAACCGTCACGTCTAAATCCCTGTCGCACAAATTGTTGATATAGATGGTGGATCGCTCATGTTGAATATCCATGGTAATCTCGAAGAGGGAAAAAAACACTTCAGTGTTTTTGTGTTTATTTAAAACTGAGTTTAAACCAAACAAACCCATGCCAGAGATGTTGTAACAGGTGAAAGTAATCCTTCAGCTAAGTAACTGGGATTCAGGGTGTACATGCTGAGTCACTGTTTGATCGTAAATCAAAAGTTTTACCCCACAGCCTCTTCCCAAAGAGTCAAAATTGCATTTTCTTGTAGTTATCTCCCTCTACCATTTGCAAAAGGACTATAATGGTTTGTTTGTTTGTTGTGTTAGCAAAATATCTCACTGAATAAATTTAGATGAGGCTTGCTAATCAGTAATCATTAGATGCTGCCACAGCTAAATGAACTTTGCAAACACAAAGATGTCTGTAATTCAGTCAATCTTACAGATGTTGAGCTATAACTTGGCATCCTAGTAGCTGAGAGGCGTCCCTAACACATACTCTGAGCATGATCTGATCATGTAAAATCTTTTGGTTTATTTAACTTTGACATTAACCATTGGTGTCAACCCTATCTGTTCAATTAGGAAAGTATCTCATGAACACCTGATTAAAGATGAATGCCACAGCCAACTGACCTTGGGATGTACAAAAATACTACAAGTCAGTCAATTTTTTAGATAATGAGATAAAATCTGGTGTGGCAGTAGCTGAAATTATTCCCAAAACATAAGCTGTATATGTTGTGTGACATGCCTGCTTACAGCTTTGCCATTAACTGTTAGACTCAACATTGTCTGTTAACAGAATATCTCATGTACCACCGAATGGATTTTAATGAAACTCAGAAAGTTAACATTTAATGTACATCTGCAGCTTATTAACTTTTGGAGTCAACGCAATTCAAGATGGTCTCCACAGCTAATTAGCCTGAGCCAACACAAAAATGGCTATAACTCAGTATATTTGAGCTAAAATCTGATGTGGTAGTAGCTGAAAGTCACCAACAGCTCATAAGCTGAGCACTAATACATTTCACCAGATCTTGCAGTATTGCATAACATTACGCTTAATGACATTTACACAGTTTGACCAAAATGACTAAACTGCCATAATTTTTCATCATAAGAGGATCTTAGTTTAAAAGTCTGTCAAGAAAAGGCAGAATGAATGCATTCATTCAAGGAATGCTAGGCCTTTAATTTTTTCTGTTGTTTTGCAACCTTGAGTTTAATCTTGGTCAAAATGCATCCAGGACCAATAACATCTGACCTTTTGGAAACCATGAAATCAACCACATTCTCAAAACCTTTTTTCTTCCAGACTCTAAACATCAGTCGCCAAAAAAAATTCAGTAAATCTAATTACCAGCGTAATCTCTTCGAGTAAATTATAAAACCTAAAATAGCCCCATTTTTGCTGTTATTAAAGAAGGCTCTGTGCTTTGAAAGGTCAACTATGAAGCAGAAGCCTGCGTTCAATATTAGTCCGCTTTTGATTTTGACCGTTTGTAAACTAGCCCATTGTACGATGAGAATGTGGAGAGAACGGAGCATCCACAAAAATAAACCTTACACAGAAAAGGCCTGTAGTTATACTGGCCACAGAACAGGCTGCTGCGCTCCTGCTGCTCTGTGTGGTGCCACAACAGCCATTCTCGGCCATGTGGGCTGTGGTGTGGTCGGGTTCCCCTGCTAAATTTAATAAGGGTGTCTCTGGTTACATCATGGCCAGAGAAACCAAAAGAGTAGAAAAAAAAACACTCTTCCATCAGCACTGACATTTTCGAAAGAACATTCTGGTGTTTCTTGTACCGGCTGCAAATTAAAGCTCCATTCATATGATTTGTAGGGTTTGTGCGGGTGCTTGAAATCCTTGAGAATGTGGTTTGACTGCGGCAATTTCAAGGTTTCAAACATGCTTGAAAGCTCTTGAAGTTGCAACTTGCCTAGTTTTATTAGACTTTGCTAATCCAGAGGCAGTGAATCCATACCCATTTTGTGTAGCAGGCACCTATTTTGACTTCAAAGTAGGCTGGTATGATAAAGGATGTAAAAAGCCGCCGACACCTTGCAAGTTGAGGCCGTGCTGGAGCGAACACTGACCAGCTTCCAATTACAGCACTGCCCAGTAATGAAAAACATTTTTGGACAGTTTTGTATCTAACATTACAGGTGACACTAATTATCCTCACTACTCTCTGGCCATCATTCGCCCTGCTGCCGGCTGGTTGAACCAGTGTTGTCAAGGCGTTGTGGGAGAGACAAAAAATGAGTAAAAACACCTTAAATATGTTTAGAACTACGAATAAATTTTCTTCTGTCAATTTTTTTTTTTTTTTTATTTCACAATTCCAAGCCTCTTTTATCAGGACTTGGGATCAGCAAAAGTGACCAAAAAAGAAACGCTCTGACTAATTTTATTGCAGGGATTTATTTTAGACAAAGAATATTCTTTTGCAGTCTGGACAGGAAGGGGTGCACAACTCCTGCTCTGTGCTTTGGGGTGTGTCATTGTAGCACCCTACTGCTGGTTAAGAACGACACATGCTTTCATGTTGAAGCATCACAAGATTTGTCACTAGGCACCTTTTTAAAAAAGAATTGCCAGAGGGGTCTGAATAGCTGCTAAATATAGCAACAGTGTTGCTAAGTTGGCAACACTGGGACCAACCTGAACCTGTGAATAAAGCAGTGTTAGCTTGGTTATTGCTTCACTTTCATTTTTAAGTTGACGATGTATAAAATAAAAAAAGTTGGGGGATGACAATGTGTCTTGATGGGGATGTTAATGAATATGCTTTGATGCACTGACAATATATAGATGACAGTAAGCAACCTAAGGAAAGATTTAGTTCAAGATTTGCGTTCTGTAAAACAATAAATGTTAGCACAGTTAGCCATTAAATTAAAAAAATAGTGACTTCAGTCATCTGATGTAAAAACATTACAGAAGAAGTAATTAGTTAGCTTTGCTTTAATGCTATGTTAACGTTAGTGAAAAGTGACCAAGTATCCAAGCAGAAGAATCAGAGAAATGCACCAAGTATTTTCAATGCAAAAATCTGGACACTCTTTAAATTTTAAATATTACTACCAGAAAGAGCAAAGTACACGTGTGGACAAATCTGTTTGTACCTTTCATTAAACAAAGAAAAAAACACAAAATAATCTCTGAAATAACTTGAAACTGACAAAAGTTAAAAAAAAGATAAAAACAATACTAAACAGAACTATAAAAAAACACAAATGAATCTGGCATAAACAAAAAGGAGGCCCCTTTAGTAAAGATTGAGACTAACAATGTAAACTAAGGTGTGTTCTGTAATCAGCACCACTGGTGTCTTCAATCCTGTAATCAGTCAGTCTGCCAGTTTAAAGGGTGAAAAGTAGTCACTATGCTGTTTGGTGTCATGGTGTGTACCACACTGAACACGGAGCACAGAAACCTGAGGACAGAGTTGTCTCAGGAGCTTCGAAAGAAAATTACTGACATCATGTTAAAGCTAAAGGCTATAAGACCGTCTCCAAGCAGCTGGATGTTCCTCTGACTACAGCTGCTCAGATTATCCAGAGGTTTAAGGTCCACAAGACTGGAGCCAACCTCCGTGGATGTGGCTGCAAGAAAAAAATTGAAGACAAATTGACAGCAGAAGAATCAAAGAAATGCACCAAGTATTTTCAATGCAAAAATCTGGACACTCTTGAAACGGATATTAAGAATGTCAACTAATCATAGAAAATAATCAAGAGGATACCAAGTTGAAAGCGAATCATAAAAAGTGAGAGTAAAATTTGATAAAATGCATATTGATTAAACTACACAGCTTCTGGGAGAATGTATTTTGGATCAATTTGGACAAAACTGGTGTTTTTAAACAAATAACATCAGTTTTAAGTTCACAGAGCCAAAGAACACTGCAGCTACAGTGAAACATGGAGGAGGCTCAGTTATGTTCTGGGGCTACTTTGCTGGGACATGGTGTCTCGAATCTATGATGAAACTTTAAGACTACCAAGGCAATCTGGAGTGAAATGTGCTGCCCAGTGTCAGAAAGCTTGGTCCCAGTCACAGGTCATGGGTCCTCCAACAGAATAATGATCCAAAACACTTAGCTAAAAAGTACAGCAAAAGGACCAAAAACAGCCTCACATAAGTGGAATACTTTCATAACACTAATCAGGGTACAGGTTATTCCTTTTAAAATTGATTGAATGCCTGAAACTTCAAGTAACACAATCGGTTTAATAAGACAACCATCAAGGAGATGCTGTCCGCTGTCCCCCAATCCAGAGAGAGGAGAATAAACATGTTAGAACTGAAAAAGCTGAGGATCTGGAAATGTTTTTTATGGTGTAAAACAACAGGACACTGGAGCTGCAAGCTGGGGTTTGTGGAAACGTTATGAACAACTAACATCTTACCTGTTGCAGATAGCTTTTCAACCACCTCAGTTTGGAAAAATTGTTTAATTTTGATGGATTGACAAGCTAACTGTTGTTCCAAGAAGGGGCAAGAGCAAACTGGATTGCTGACAGTTTAAAACAACTTCAGTTTCAAATATCTCAAAGGGTTTCTTTTGTCCCAAACAACTTAATGACAGGGGGGGTCATGACTGTTTTTCTACAAAATAAAAGTAATTGATCACATGTCTGACAAAGACCAAAAAAAAAAAACTTAGAATTTATTTGAAGTCGTGTTTATCTTTACCTCATGAGCCTTCCAAATCTTTTCAAGAAACATTTGGTTTTTGGTTTCAGTAATTTGCTCTTCTCTTTACAAAGATAGAGTAATTTTATCTGCTATTAAGTGCCGAGCAGGTACATCAAAAGGTTCCTTAAACTCAACCATCTGGGAAGTCATAAATGGTTTGACAAAGACGGGTGTTTAAGAAAACAATCCGTCTATCATCACCACTTAAGACAGGAGCAAAGCATCTTTTCAAGTGTCTTTTCTCGCTTTTATTAAATAATTAAATTCTCCCCAGGTTTTGTGTTTTTGACAACTATTTGGAAGCTGCCATTATGAACTGGCACCATGCCTACAACCCACCTGCATCCAGTCATGTGGGATGCTGATTGATCAATACTGTGTTTTGGTGATTTTTTTTTTCTTTTATGATTATCATTCTGGAAGGAAAAAAAAATCTTCATAAAGCTACAGAGTTTGAAGTGGTTTCTTTTTTTGTTTTGAAACTGACAGTAACTCTTTTGTTTCATCCTGCGATTACTGAATGCATTATATAAAAAAAAATACATGTAATCATTTATAGCTAATATTATGATGATTTAGATCTTGTGCTAATCTCAGGTAATATGATGGTGGTGGAGAAGAAAGGTTATATTATTTCACACTCATGTGCACACAGGTGAACACTATAAATACATATTTCCAACCTCAACCTGAATTTCTGTCTGAGGTAACCCTCTATTGCTTTATTTTATTTATCAGGACAATCCAAAGTGATTAACTGACAGCTGTTCTCTCAGCACCTCTCTCTCTCTCTCACACACACACACACACATACAGTGTTCTGACAGCCAAATGTTGCACTGACCAAAAGGTGTTGGATACCCTTGGTGTTTTAAAACAAACAACAGAGAATACACGGGCCAAGGAAGCAGTGCTGTGACTTTTTGATAGTAAAAGTGACATTAAACAGTGTCATGAATTGCAATACAAGTTACATGAACTTCTCAGTGGAGAACACTGTACCCACTAGGACTGTGCATTGTTTCTCGAACAACAAGCCATGAATCAACCCAAAGGTTTTCCTCAATGAGTAAAACAAAATCTAGAAGAGGATGGAAAATGAACTGCTGCCCATACCCCTCATAGCTGCACTGTGTAGTGTCGAGTCCTGCCTCCACCTTACCATCTGTTACAGTAACAGTCAGAATTTAGCCAATCCCCCCTCTGCTTCTGCTTCCAAAAGCTCCTTCTCCCCTCCAGTACACCGACCCCTGCACCACCCTACTGGTCTCAACCATCAACCATTAATACAATTTAGGCATCCACCAGGAATCCCAGAAGATAGGAAGGGATCAGCGTTTAGGCTGGACCTAATAAAAGTTTTAAGTCTCACCTCTTTCATGTTAATTAAACAAGACTTTGCTCTTATTAAAAAATAAAAATACACCTTAGATCATTTCTTTCAGGTGTTGACTCTCGTTTATTTACATAGTTCTTACCTTGCTGCTGCATGTTCATATATTTAGAATCAAATGTCAGGTTTTTTTCCATCTATTTTAAACAGGCAATCTTCTCAGAAACAAAGACAGAAAAAAAGCCACCCTTGATATTCGGGAGGCTCTAAGATACCATGTAGGATTTGTCAACTGGAAACTTGCTATAAATTCCAAAAATTAAAAAGTCATATGTAGCTATTGTATTATTTTTTATTACAGAACTGTAAACAGCATCTTACGGGCCATGTGCCAAACTAAAAGTCTGATAAACTCCAAAAATGAAAAGTATCTTGTTAAGAAAATAGTACAAAACAAACTCTTCGCCACTGAATCCAGTCCCCTTTGTGTGTGGTGTACTGCGTTGAGTGCAGTTTGATGCGGGCTCAGCTCGCAGGACGGCACCCCAACACATCCAATCAGAAGGGATCACACATAAACACTGGACCGTGTGTGTGTGTGTCTCTACTAGCAGATTGGTGAACACTATTTATTGATCATGGAGTTTAGTTAATGGCATCAGCTCCAGCCTCCTGAAGTGCTGTGCAGGCAGGGTACCACAACAGGCCTGTTTCACAGCAGACATTTTGACTTTAAAGAGCAGAGAAAGCACAAGTGCTGTATTCCATTTAGAAGAGGTTCTGACCCTTACAGAACATGTGGAGCTGCAGAGCTATTGTTGATACACTTGTGCTTTCCTTACTCTTTAAAATAAAAATGTCTTCCATGAAAAAGATCTGCTGTGGAACCATCCTATGTGGTACAGGTGCCGAAGAGTTTGACCCTATAGAACTTCAGGAGCACTGATGCTGAGCCTGATGAAGACCTTGGAGAATATTGTCCTTGTCTATCTTCATTGTCCTTCATTGGATCCCCTACATATTGGCTACTAGCCTGGATTCATGGGTGGATGAAGCCATTATCTACCTGTAAGAACCATGTTGTTGTTTTTCTTATTCTTCCAAAGCTTCCAACTCCACGCAAGCTTTGATTGTGAGGTTCAAGCTGAAGCTTTCAGAATGGAACTCCACCTGAACATTAAACTAGGCTAGACTCGTAATGGCAATGAACATTATGAGAAGGGTCATAGCAGACTCCTCCTGAGGAGACTCAGGTTTTTTGGAGTGTTGAAGGTGGTGGTAGTGGGGGAAAACCATTTTCAGCTCTGCTGTGGCGTCAACTACTGAGTGATCGGGCAGGGCTGCTTTGTCCTGGGTTGCCTCTTCAACCAAGTGCAGGTGGTGGAAGACACCAGTGGTGGGCAATTCTCTCACCCCATTTTTGGCACCATAACCGCATCTAAAAGCTGCTTCCTTAACATGCTGCTGCACCCCAGATGCATCAAAACCAGTAGTTAATTTGTTACAGATAAAGCAGGGGGAATTACGAAAACAATGCAAGTTCATAAATTTATTACATAATGACGTAGAACAGAGGAAAATAAATTCCTCTCTCCATGCTACTTGAAAGCATTTTTTTCTGCATTAGATTTTAGAAAGATGTAATCCAATAGGCCATTATTGTGTTTAAATAAATACATTGCAAATGGTAGAGAAACAAGTATACATGTTTAAATCCCAAATACAATCCTCTAAAGGGAGAGCATATCGTCACCTTCTTAAAATAATTAAGAATAACTCCTTTTTTGCAACTTTTCAGGAAACACAAAAAACTGAACAATTTGTTGATTGTTGAGATGATTTAGGCAAAAAAATCATTTTTGAAAAAAAATGACTTAGGCAATTATTTTAAGAAGGTGACGATATGTTGAGAGTCCAACAGAAGGCAGAGCACCCAGGTTAACGTCTGGTGTGTGTACCACATGAAACAGAGATTTTCACAATTATGACATTTTTATATGGTTCCTCTATATCAATTACCATGCTCCTTTAGCTCATTACTTTCATAAACTCTTACATGCAAAAGTATATTCCAAATTTGTTGTACATGACTGTTCATCCTTCAGAAAAATATGCATAAAGGAAAAGCAAATCAAACAATTGTTCTTTTGATTTTGCTGAGGACAATCACACCCCTTTGTTCACAATGCTGTTCATTAGGATGGTCGATTTTAAATCAGGAATACGTGTCGGCCCAGACCACTTCTATCGGGATGAAATGTAATTCTCTGATGGATGCTCCACAGGAGAGTGGAGGGAAGGCGTGTGCTGAATGATGATGCCCTGTTTAGGAACGTAGAAGCTCACATCCCAACTAAAGCTCCCTTGTAATTGGAGAGTGAGGTCTAAAGCCTCCTTTCCACTGAATGAGGCCAACATGAATATGTAGCCTGTCAACCGGGCATGTGCCGGTGAAACATCAGTCATTCTGAATAAAGTATATCTCACACTTTTGTGTCATCATATTGTATACATACCACAACCCATTTACACAAGAAAATATTGCAAATTAGTTTCAGAGAGACCATTTTCAACTCATTTCAGGAAGCACAACAAAATAATAAATAAAATTATAATGTTAAATGGTAACTTTTAGTGCAGATCCTTATTTGTAAATTCAGTTTTCTTTTTTGCTGGTGAAAACAAATAATGTCTGTGATAACTTGTATGCTCTCAGTGTCATATTTTAACTTATTGTGAGCTTTTCTGGAAACTGATATAACAAACAGTCATTGAATCAACCTTTAAAATCTTTTCTGGTCCCTAAAATGGCCCTTACAAGTATTTTTATTGTTTTAACCACTACTGATGTCAGGTCTTTCTTCACTCAAGTTAGGAAAATAGCAGATGTTAGGCAGAAATGACATAAAAAAGTCACACAAATTGCACAATAAATGCTTATCATGAAGTGATGCATTCCATGTGTTCTATCTATCCCGTCTCGACTGTCCATCCTTAATATGATGTGAATGGGCAATATTATACCTGTTTTGGTCAGACAGTGTTGACTCTAACAGTAACACCAAAGTTTTAAGCAAAGATATCATGCAATGTGTTGCACTTACAGTATACATTGTGAATTACTCACAGCTACTACCACATTCAATTTAAGCTCAATAGTAAAATTGCTAAAATTGTAAAATTGACTGAGCTGGAGACATTTTTGTCTTCTAAGCTCAGTTAGCTCAATTGCATATCCATCCAATGATTACTTTCTCCAAGCTTTATTAGAATCTGTCCAGTAGTTCAAGACATACTTTGCTAACAGATAGCGTTGACTCCCAGTAGGTAATGGAAAAGTTTTACATAAAGATCTCATGTGAGTTTTTAATTCTCAGAGCACATGTTAGGGTTTAGTTTTGGCTACTAACAAATCAAGTTTTATCTCAGTGTCTGTAAAATTGAATGAGTTACAGCCATTACTGTGTTTGCTCATGCTGATGAGCTGCGGCGGCCATCTTGAATTGGGGAGACTACAAAAGTTTACCGGTTGAAGAAGTACAACCAGTGGTGACTTTCTGAGAGTTTCCATAAAATTCTTCCTGTGGTTCATGAGATATTTTGCCAACAGACAGACAAATCACAGACATAGAGACACGGGCAAAAACATTATTGCCCTTTTTTCCTTTGGAGGTGAAGATAAAAACTGAATTTGTGAGTTAACATATATATCTTGACTTTACATAAAATGGTCTGCATTTTGAACCTATAATTTGAGTCATGCTCCCATGAGTGGGGTAATGTAACTAACAGTAAGTGATTTTTTTATATTTTATGATATTAAAGGAGTTCACATTGTTATGCAACCAGACCGCTAAGCTCTCATATTGCTAAAGTACTGAACAATGTGTGCATTGCCACAGTAACTTTCTGGACTCTATAGTACAAGTCATAAATGTGTGGTATAAATTTAAATCTCTCTCATCCTGTAGAACGTTTTGCAAATCAAGTAAAATAAATCATGCCTTCACAGCAGTCTTCTTAGAATTAAATGTATTTGAATATTACCATAAGATCCCTTTGGTAACTTTTCTGTAATCCAGCAGAATGAAAGGCTGTGTAATGACCTCATCTAATTAATGGCCATTACTCTGCACTACAAAAACCACTACTTTGTCATTTGCCTCCATTTACTTAAGTGAAAACAGTGAAGCTTTACTTCTTCTCGTCTTTAAACTCTAGTGTGTAAACCAGAAGAGAGGCCGAGACAGAAAGAGAAAATGAGTTTATCCGTACAGTGCGGGGACGTACAAATTGTTTACTCGTGCCTCTGCACGTAGTTTGGTTTGTTCTCAGCCGAGTACCAGCCTTTTAAAAGACGTAATTTAACAAATGACACAGGGGGAGCCGAGATTTTGGACGGGTCGACTTTAGGGAAGATGGGGGAGCACGTAGAAGGGTAAGGGTAAATTTAACATAATAAAACATAAAATTAAGCAAAGAAATAAGTTATTTCCTTGTATTTTACAGCTGTATATGTGCTATTAGTCATTATTATCGCTATTTTAAACCCTCATTAACTTTCAAACACTTCGGTGGACAAATGTATCACCCTCCAAACTTCAGCGTGGTACAGCCCTCGGCTCCTATTGGTATCCATACCGTCGGGAACTACAGCACAACATGTTGGAGACCGCGGACGAGGCGCTCCGCGCATAGTTAACTTTTTAATCCCGGTTTTGTTGCGTTATCACTCGGGAGGAGGCGGAGTGGGTCGGGGAGAGAAAAGGGGACAAAAAGTCAGTCATGGTCTGAGCTTGCATAGTGGAAGCTGGAGCGTCTTCTTGTGAAAGAAGCCCGTCGGCGTCTAATTGTGCTGCGAGAGGGAGAAGAAGAAGAAGAAGAAGAAGAAGAAGAAGAAGTAGTAGTAGTAGTAGAAGGGGGGAGAGAGGGGGACGAGAAGCCCGGAGAAGAGCGAGAAAAGTGGGGTACAAGATGCAGCCGGCCGCGGTGCTGCGGGGCGTCCTCCTGGCAACTTTGCTGCTCAGCCAGAGTCCAGGTAAGAAAATGACCGAGAAGCGACGCCGCGCATTGGGCTCCAAAAAACTGCATGTGAGAGTGTTTTGGAAAAGAGGGAACGCAGGGTTTGTTTTTTTCCTCTCTTTTCTGTTTTATCTTTTTCTTCTTTTTTGGTGGCTGGATTCCCTCCATGAGCTGTGCGAACTGCTTTTATTGGCACTTTCAGACATATAAACCCAACAACAACCAAGTTTACCCCTTCATTCTAAATTAGGAGGCTTGAACAGAAAGTGTGGTGGAAAATGCTCGTTTATTCTCTCTTCTTATAAAAAAGAAGTAAATTGAAGTCAGGTTCTTGTAGTAATGTCAGTTGTTCAGCACACTGAATTGTGCATATTATTAGATGTATGAAGTGTTTTTTTTACATGTTCTTTGTGCTCTACAAAGACTGCTTCTCTGTGCGTATGTCTGCTGTCAGATCTCGAGGCTGATTTTTACTCTCTGTAGCTGATGTAGGAATAAAATGATCCCATCTTAAATCAGGCAGTCCAGTTTTTTTCCCGCTTGACTAATTGGCAAAGATGCTGAAAATGAGACTTTATTCATATGTGGAAATTTATCCAAGATTTTTTGTATATTTCATAAGATGATTTAAAAAGTTCTATGCACTTTGAAAATCTCTGTTAAATAAATGATGAGTCTTTGGGATGTGGTTGTCAGGTCTGTGGATGCTGGCTTTCTTTCCCCATTCAAGTGAAGCCAGCTCTGCTTTGATTTGCAGGTGGACGGGGCTGTTTTATCTAGGATACCTCCCATTTTGTGCTCCTGCTCCCCCCCCCCACACACACACACCTCCCCTACTTTCCTTCAGCAGCACTTTGTTTTAAGTCTGAGGGCTTTCCACCACCCCCTTGCCCTGTGTTTCTCCAACACCTTGTGCTTACAACATGTTCGAACAGCCGCTGGAATGCAAGGACTCACCGAAGCTCACACACACACACGGGGCTTAGGATCATACACACATGGGATGCCCGGTGCCGAGCTCTTTGACACGTCATGAAGAGATTCACCTGACAGGGCTGCAGAAATTACATCTGTAATTGTCTAGTCTGATCTGGAAAGGTTGGCACGAGTGTGACATCTCCTAAATGTCACCAAGAGACCGTCTCTGAAATGTCAGACAGATATGAGTCAATATCCAACTCACAACAAAAGCCACAACGGATGATCTACATCCTATTAACAGTTGAGCTTTTCGTCTGTTCAGATGGAGACATCAGCGTTTCTCCCCCACCCACCACCTTCCCTCTTCATCTGAGGTGCTGGTTTGATTAAAGGCTTGTTCTGTCACAAAGCAATTAAGTGTGCCGGGCCTGTGTCATGTATTAAACGCCTTTTTTTTTTTTTTTTTGTCTGTTGGGTCTGACCGGGTTCAGCCACTGTTGGCATTTTCAGTTGAGGGGAAGGGCGTGCAGTTCAAGTGATTGCCTTTTTATGAGCTGACGTTGCCGAGAGATGTTGCTCGTCTTCAATTTCCCAATCGCACTTTTTAAATTTGATGAGCTTCCTGTTCCATAATTCATTTTGAACCGTTACTTTTTTTTTCAGCGTTTTATTTTCTTTGAGTCTGTAACCTCCCAGCTACATGTTTAGTTTTTTTTTTTTTATGGTGGTCACAGTTATTGGTATTGGTCTCAGTCTAGCTCAAGATATTTTTTTTTTCATAATCTCGGAAAAATATTTTGTGACTTCATTAAGTTCTGACAAATAAAGATTCGGACCTATGATTCCAAAGCCATGTTCCCTAAACGGCACCATGAAGGCAAGCTGCTGGTCCCGTTTGACGATGGATGGCCCGGGGCTACAATTTATTAAACTGTGTGGTTTGTGTGTGTGTTTGTGTGGGTTTGATGTCTAATATGTGTGTGAGGTCAAAACGCCTTCTCAGCCAAGTCTAGTGGCCTTGCAGTAATGGGCTGAGTTGGACGAATGGCATGTTGGCAAGTGTGTTTTTACAGTTTAATGATGTGCTCTGGGACATCGCTACTCCTCACCCACTTCTGTGAATCCCACCGATCCCCCCCCCTCCCCCTCCACTCATTTACCGATCAGCTATTGATTGGACTCACAGGTCGACCTAAAACCTTTGTTGGCGTCCCACTGAAAACGATGGCGCACACGCTTTGCGTCTTCAATAGAGCATCAAGGAAATTATTTTTGATCCATTGGGAAGGGAGGGAAATATTGAATTTCCACAGCGGCGTTCTGACTGTAGAAGAGGGCTTCTGTGTGAATCTTGACAGCTGGGCAAACATCCAAACAACTTGCTTTTTGGGTGAGGGTGATTGTTTTTTGCAGCTGCTGCCAAACAAAAAGACAAAAAAAAAAAAAGAATGAAATGGTGATGGTAAAAAGTGTAGCCTAAAAAAAGCAATTATTGGCTTTGTGTTTATCGCTGCTTCTCGGAACAAAAGGTTATATCTTGGAGTTTGATGTTTTTTGGCTAAACTGAAAGTCCAGAATCCCCACAGGAAGGAATTTAAAACACAGTGATTATTTTTTTATTGGGGGTGGGTGGAAAAAATACGAGTTTCTGCACAATATAACCACAAACACGCCTTATGATAAATGACAGCATCTTCGCATGTTTTAGGCTTTTTTTTTTTGGAAAGCATTCTTAAATTTACCCAGGGCTTTTTTTTTTTTTTTTTTAACCTGAGGTTGTGGGGCCAGAGTCATCGTGACGTTTGGACTTTGAGGGCTTGACCACTGAAATTAACCCTGAAACACAAATGTTCTTATGTTTTAAATACAAGCCCAGTAAAGACAGACGGGGCTTGTCTACCGGTGTGGTAACTTTATTGTCAATAGGATTGTGTCCAATTTGCTGATACACTTCACCTTGTGCTTTTCAAAGAGCAGGACTGGCAGTGATCAGCAGCAAACTGATTGCAGCCTATAGGGTTACTGGCCAGTTCTGTGTAAAGCTTACAGAAGACAAGGTGCTTGGCCACTTAAGAGAGAGGAATGAATGACTAAAAAAATGAATGAATAGAATTAAGAACAACTGAGGATGTATACCATCATTTGTAGCACTCCTTGTAAATTTTCATTGTATTAAAAAGATGTAAAACAACCAGCTCTAAGGCTACGCCCACACTTCAGTCAGATGAGACCCATATTGAAATTTTTTCATGGCAGTGTAAGTGAGACTAATCAGATTTTTTAATTTTATTTTTCATATTCGAACCAGATCTTTTCCATTTGTGGTACTGAAACGGATTCATATCCGATGTTTTTCAAAGCGACCTCAGTGTGAGCGTTCTTGTCACATTTCATCCAACTTTTACGTCGGATAAAAAGAGGTCCCTCTTGTTAAATCCCACCGCTCTTGGCTCCAACTCTGCATCCACACACGCCTCTGCACAGAGCCAGCAGCCACAGCTGCCAAAAAAAAAGTTGATTTTAATATTTGCATCCTTTTTCCTTCTCCATCTCCTTTCATCTTTTACCATTTGGATGTACAGTTCGCCCCGATTGGACGGCAACGTCAAAATCAATGCACGCACGCTAACACTCGCAGCGTCCATATTTACTTCCGTAATCTCAGCGTGCCGAGTGTGACGTCATGTCTTCCTCTGCGCATGCGGGTCATTTCGGGAACTGGAGACTGTTCACGCTGGAGTCTGATGGAGGTCACATTTAAAATGGAATGTGAACGACCACTCAAAACATCCTGATTGAGCATTAAGACCTGCAGTGTGAACAGAGCCTAAGGCTGATGATCTTGTGGAGTTTTGTTTCAGAAGTTTGAGCTTTGGTTGAAATTTCTGTCCTCCTGCCTTTATCCCTGCTTTGGACTGATTCGTCCCCTGACAATGGACCAACTGAAGCAACCTCTCACCACAAGGTTTTTTTTTTTTTTTACACAATATGCAGTCTTGGTTTAATTCAGTTTTGGTTTTACGAAGGGTTTGAATTTGAATGACTTTTGTCTTGCTTCAGTCTCACATTTAGTTGAGTGTCTGCAGAGTAATTGTGGTAATAATGGTGTTGCAAGTAGGGACGGGTGATATAGTCTCAAAACTATGATGCTACGTAGGGAACATTGTGATAGTGAGATTTTAAATGATATGGCCAACACAAACAAACATACATGTTTTTTATCTATGTTTGAAGCTTGGAAGTAGCAACATTTGTTAGTCCGAATTAAGAGGGATAGAGGGTCCCCCCCCCCACACATTTTTTAAAAACTATTGTTCGTGATGGCTGTGTGAATCTTTTTCTACAAAAGCAACAGCAGAAATGCTACCAAGAAGTTAAATTCAGCTGTTAAAATGTTCTAAGTAGTTTGTTCCCATGGAAAGCTTTGGTAAAAATGGAATAAAGCTATCTAACAAATGAGATGTAATATTTACTGAAGTAATTAAAACTTGCAACTTCTCATGAGTCTGCTCAATATACTGTCACCAAATATAAATGATCCTAAATCTTAAATATAACTGTGAACAAAGAGTGGAAACACAAACACCTGTCAAAAACGGAAACGCCATCCGAATAAGCACCGGTACATTTGATAAAGCACTTGGTATTCCTCTCATTCAAAATTCACTGAGCAAATAATACAGCAACACTTTGTTGAATCATTTGTTTACGTTATAAGTTTATTCGCTGATTCAAATGTTTTTTTTTTTGTAATGCTTGTGTTAGTTCACATTATGTATGAGGTTCTGTATACGAGTAAATTTTAAATGTGCAATTAAGAAAAAAATGCTAATCAAAAGGTAGAATCTGATTCTTTTGGCATGCATACACAGTTACCTTTCATTCTGCCTCTGTAGCCCAAGTTAAAAACCTTTTTGGGGGATTCAGGTGAAGAAAAAAAAACAGTCAGATTTATTAATGCGTCTGGGAGTAAAGCTTCTGTGTTAAATGAGTGTGTTTTGTGTCAATGTGTGTGTGTGTGTGTGTGTGTGTATACCCTCCTAAGGTCTAGATGGTTGGGTTGGTGTTGGCCAGGTTGTTGCTTACACCCGGGGAAAGCAGAACAGGCCACCCAATACCCCCTCTGTGCTTTGTGCGTCTTCTGGGCGGATGGAATTGCACCTCCAAGGTAGCTGTGGAGGTAGCCTGTGATAACTTGATTCCCAGACCCCCTTCCAACATTTTCTCCTGGATAAATGTCAGACCTCTCAGACCCCCCCTCCCCCTCCCCTC
>NC_051444.1:26597028-26615311 GCF_001649575.2 Kryptolebias marmoratus
ACCCCCCCCCCACCCCCCCCCCGCTACCTCACGTTTCTTTACTTTCCTCTAAATCACCTGGCCCTCTTCCTGCAAGACCGGCCTCTTCTGCAGGGGACCCCTGGGCATACAGCCCGAGGGCATATTTCAATTATGCTCTCTGCTCCAATATGTGTCACAGCCAGTTTCCCACAAGGAAACAAACAAACAAAGTTAACTACCAGTGCATAATGTGGAGCACAATTGTTCTTATTGTAACAGTGGATACTGTTTGAGCCTACCAAGTTTAAGACCCTGTTTACATGTGAACAATCTCCTGAAAATGTTATGAATTTTTCCTCGTTGATTGTGAAATCGGTACATGTCAACACAGTAATACTGTGAATGACAATCGTTGTTTAGACAAGGCCGGAAATGAATGTTGAATCCGCTGTAGTTTCCATGCCAGGTCACCAGCCGGCGCTGTGATTTATTTATTTTTTGTATTTCAATGACCCGGTCATGTTTGCAGACATTTCAGTCTTGAACATAAAAACAGTTACATCCAAAATGGTGAATAGACATGCGTATGTTTGAACTGCCGATGAGGTTGGGTTACTGCTGCACACGACTTCAAATTATAAATCTGGGTTTAGAGGTGTAGTGCACATATATGTTCAAGTTAGAAGCGCTGATAAATTAAAAAGAGGGAGCAGCACTCTGCTGTCCGCCATTGCTACCGCTGTTGATCGCAGGAAAAAAAAACTATTCACTGCAGCCGTCTGTAGTGTGCGTGTGGAATTTCACATTAGTTGCGTTTTCCCTTTAAAAAGACGCTGGGAGTTTCCAAAAGCTTCCACTCCAAGACCCGGATTCAGAAAGTTTCGGTGTCATGTACATGAACAACTGAAATGCAACAGAAATGGTTCAACGAGGCCGAAAATCTGTCAACCTCTTCAGGCTAATTTCAAACACTGCTAAGTTGAGAGACACAAGCTTGCTTGTACTGAAGATTAAATGTGCCATAATCATTGGCAAAAGCATGCCAAGGTGCATTCTAATGTCAGTTCAGGGACAACAAATGAAAATGACCTCCCCTGAGGTTTGGTGTGGCTCAGGTTGTTTGGTTTGTTGCAGTGTACTCTCAGAGGTGGAACAATTTGCTAGCAGTGCGCACGAGGATCAGTGAGGGGTACGGATGTACTGTTTAAACTGGTTACCATAACAACATAATTTGCATTAGAGCCTTAATTCAAATGTTTCAGATGAATTAAAATAAAAAAGACAAAATGATAAAAGTGTCCCAAAGACACCGATTGTCAAACAACATAACGGCAGCCCCGTCAAGGTTTGGTATCGAAGGAAAGGCTTGTTTTTCTTTTTTCTTCTTCTTCTTTTGTTTGTTTCTCAGCACATGTAGTAAGAATCGGAGTTCCTCGGGGGTTACAGATTATTGGAGACTGTAATAAACTCTGGTTCTCTGTCTCAGCGGGGGCCTGCTGGAGAGGACAGAAAGATAAGCAGGGTTGGAGACTTGCTGTCTGAGGACAACCAGCGGAGGCGAAGCAGCGGCACAAAGGCATTTTGAAGGACGTACTCAGGTGGAGATCCATAGTAACTTAATTCTTCTCCGGGTCCCCTTTGACCGAGGAGGAAAGCATCTGCAAGGACATTAATTAAACTCTACGTTATTTGTAAAGGACAAAAATAATTTAAAAAATGTTACGGCAAAATGATTGTGGCATCAACAGATGGAGATGAAAAGGTCTCTTTCTGTTTGTAAATGTGGTTTAGTCATGCATAAAAGAATAAGCCACTTATTTCTGTGAATTGTCTTAGTCTGTAACTAAAACATCATGGGATTTTGTTTTCAGAAGAAAGAACGACATTTATTTGATGCCAGTGTCAGTTTGGTTTCAGATGGGACATGCCTAATCGTTAATGAGCCAAGCGGGCCAAACGCTTAGTTATGACACAACTTTTGTGTGTCATCACAGAAAGACCAAAACATTTTTTTAAATTAATTTATTTTTTAAACTTGTCAGTGTTGGAGATTGTCTATAGTTCTGTAAATTTACAGGGCATAAGCCTCAGAGGTTCACAGTCTTTTGCTTACATTTTGAACGTGTTTAAAACAAATCTGCAACAAACCGTCCGTCGAAATAGTTGCAAAGTTGTCTCAAACCCCCTAAACTTCCCAATCATGATTTTAGAGTGCTAGAGCTGGATTCTGACACTTGTACAGCAGCTCTCTTTATGATAGAAAACAGAGGCGACAGCTTTGAATGTCCAGGACTAACCATGTTGATGATCAATAACTGTTAAAAAAAACTGGTCCAAATCTGCCCATCTTCATTTCAGCTGTGTACTCCCAAGTAGATTAAATCATGAACGTAGGGGCGACTGCCAATGTGGGTACGATGTGGGCCAAGGTAGCCAGCATGCATGGCCTGTAATAAAGTTTTGTAAGCGGCACACATGGCTCGTTGGTAGCAAACCCTCAGAATTCAGTGAGTCAGAAACTGAAAATTCACCCACTAATTTGTAATTTTTCGAAATTCTGAGTCACCAAACGGTCTCCATCAGCCACAGCACGGTGAGAAACTGGCTTTAATGAGCCATACAAACATAACTTGTTACTCTTTGCTCCAACTCTTTCTGCCACACAGTTGGAAAAAAGGACAAAAACCTTCTGGAGGACGTTTTCCTTGAGCGTGACCAATCACTGCAGTTGACTAAATCCCTATAAACAGTTTTCTCAAAGAACTCATCAGGCCAGTGGATCTATGATGCAGTCTCAGAGCTGTGCCTGATGTTTCCTTGCTTTTGTAATGTTTTTTTGCTTCTTTATTGAATATGACCAACAAAATAAAAGAGTATTAATTGTGGCCTGTTATGCCTGTAGTAAAGTTTCACAAATAGGGCTAAGATGTTGCAGTGTTTTATTTTTTTCATGATGGGAAAAAGGCAGAAAAAAAAGTTTGTCTTCAGCTGAAAACTCAAGGAAAAAGAAGCAAAAAAAAAATGCTATAGTTCCCCGCACACTTGGCTGTTGCCGTCCTTGTTCTCGTCCAACATTGTCAAGTGTGACAGCACGCAGACTGGGTGAGAGTTCAGTTTATAAATAACCGCAGTCAGCTAAATGCACGCTTCTTCATTAATTGGATATAGCCGTTATTCGACACACTGAGGTCATGAAGAAAATGTGTTTGTATGTGCGCACACATGCTTTTACTTGACTGTGTGGCGGCTCCTAAACATCCCTGTCATCAGCGGAGGGAGATGAGGCTTTTCCTGCTGAATGATGTCACAAATATGACTTCAGTTTTTGTTTTCCTCCAGAAGATCCATCTTCATTCCGACCAATGCTGTGTCTTTACCGCCCACAAATGCAGACTTTCTCTCTATTCCATTAGTAAATGATGATCTGGGTTTAAGTATCGCGTACTCGCTTCTCGCAAGCTTTAAACAGCCGTGATTGTCCCAGAAAGCTATTAAAACAATGAGTCAGATCAGTTATACCGGAGAGGAAATTTAAACTCCTCAGCCAACCCCTAATTCTGACTTGATAAACTTTTAGATTGGATACGTTTTATTTCTTTTGTTTGAGAACAGTTAATGTGAGTCAGCGTATGCTCCCTTTGAATTAGGAGTGTTGGTGACTCATTGAATAAGCGATCATCAATTGATCTCTGATACTCCCAATTCACCGTGACAACGGGCGAGGGGAAAGAAGGTCGTCCTACTTCATTTTGCTGGTGTTTTTGAAGTTACTATAGGAGTTTGAGCATAGTTTCACCACAAAAAAGGGGGGAAAACCTGTTCCAGTTGCAAATTAATGTTAGAAAGTAGCCCAAGTCTAGTTCAAAATCAAGAGTCTACTTCCTTATTGGCTTTTGCTCATGGCTCTACCTCACTTGGGTTTTAAATCTCGTTGATATATTTGAGAATGTGATTTAGAGTCATATTTATTTTGTGGGTTTTCCGTTCACAGAAGATCAAGTGTGAGCTTTAGTTTGTTTACCATTATGTCCTGCGTTGTTAATGTTTGATAGGAAACTCGTTTTGGCTGAAAAAAATAAAGGGCAACAAAGAATTTACTGCTTTTTTTTTTTTTAGTGCACGACCACAGATTGCAATAAGATGATTTGATGTGGGGGAGACAAAATGATTCTATTAGTTTGCGGCGACAGTAATCTAAATAAGGGTCAAAAAAATCATCCGATGTAAAGTCATGGGAGTCTACCGCATGGGGGCTCGCAGCTGTCTTTTAGATTACCTCCAAAAAGGTGACTGAATGAAGGCTTTCAACGTGCCTGCATGCGCAAACAGTCCTCCAAGGCCCAGGGGTTAGGAACACACACTCGCAGCTTTTATCTTGAGCTTCAGATAAGATTAGTATGTGATATGAGTTGAAACGGACCTCCCACACTCTGAAACCTCCGCATTTTATTATTTATTTTTTATTTTTTTTACAACACACTGGTGAGTTTCAATCCCTGCACCACATTAAATGATCCCGTATGTGCATTTTAGCGTGAAATAAACTCCCTTTGTTTTGCTTCCTTAATATGAAGGGGGGGGGATCCCTCCAGATTGTAAATAACTATAATAAATCTCAGTGGTGTCCAGTATTTTTCTCCAAATCTTATTTTAGTGTGTGGCTACAGCTCCGATACAGCAGCTGAAAGAACTTGAGGGGACTCTTTTTTTTTTTTTTTTTTTTATCCCAGTACGTATAGCGTGTGCGCATGGTAGATGAGTGTCACATTTACTCCCCCACCCCACACACACACACACCTCGCTTGGATTGTACAAATGCAGGGAAGCACCTGTTGGATATCTGATGTTCCTCTGGGTGTTTAAACCAGTAGAAGGTATGCTGTTGCGCGATGGAATTAAATTCCCATCCAGAGAAACTGAATATCACGCACACAAAAAGCTGCTTTAATCTGACTCTGACTACCAAAGGTTACAGTGTCTCTCATGTTTGGCAGCAGTGATAGAGATTCTAGCTGATAGCTTTTGGTTTTAATTACACCCAGATGTTGTTCAGCCTTTCTCGTGTGGTGTTGCAAAACTGTTCACATTTCAAAGACTTGAGGCGCTAACATGTTTCTTTATCAATTACTCACGTTACGTTTTTTTTTTTTGTTGTTGTTTTTTTTAGTTTTCATTTAATCATGATTCAGAAACCTAGTGCAGAAAGAAACAAATATGTGACCCGCACAGGCAAAATGAGTCCCAATGAGGAACATTTCAGTATCGAGTTGTTGTTTTTCAAATTTTCCATCTCAAAAGATTCAAAATAATACATAGTTTGTTGAAATTTGTCGATTTATCCCCTGGCTCGAAACGAGCTAGCTTTGTTTACGAGAGTGCTAGTTTGTAAAGCTGATTTTTTTTTTTTTGGTCTGGAGTGATGCCATTTGGAATCCAAGACGTATATATTTATAAAGAGAAATCCCCGAGTTCCAAAATAACGCCAAATATTGTACGAAGGAATTTCCCGGCACTATGGCAGCCAGCAGAGAAAGATGATCTACTTCAAAGGAAATTAAAAAAATATTCAAATCAAAAGAATTATTTCTGAAGACATACCTGTTAGAACCTTAGATTAGGACGACTTTTTGCTATTTTAGTGACTGGGCCAGCTAGATGGTGACTTTATGGATTCGTTTTTACATAAATCTGAATTACAGCAAAATCTATATATTTTTTAATTTTTTGCAGTGCAGTTTGTGCTCATTGTGACTCATTTTGCCAGCATGAGTCACATATGTATGATTCATTCCTTTTATATCTGTTCGGATTCATTTTTTGCAAAGTAGGGGACAATGTAGTGGGGATGCACGGATTGAAATTTAATTAGCCAAATGTTGTTTTATTATTATTATGCAGTTGCCTGTGTGTGTGTGTGAGCACGTGTGTTTGCTTGTCTGTCTTCAAGTCTAATATCTCATGAACCACTGGATGAATTTCAATGAAATGCTTCGAGAGTCTTCATTGGATGTACATCTAAAACAGATTAATTTTTGAAGCTGTCCCAGTTCAGGATGGCTGTCACTGTTAGTCAGTCTTTGCAAACACGAAACGTCCTCAACTTGGACAGTTTCACACATACTGAGCTGAACTTTGGTGTGGTGATAGCTGACAGTCTTCCCCATTACATAGTCCAGACCCTAACAGATCACACTAGAGCTTCGTTTAAACGATGGCAGTCAAGGTGGCAGGTGATGTACATTCCTTCAAGAAAGGCTAGTTTGAATTCTTTCAGGTCATTCCTGCCTTTTATAATTTTTGGTTTCAGTCTTGTATAAAAAAAAAAAAACACTTTGAAGTTTTTAACTGGGTAAAACTAACATTTTACTTTATTATAGAAGTAATTATATTGTTTTGAAACACAATTAGATACATTTTCAGAGTGCATATTTCATTGAATTCATTCAAGACCGTTATTAAATATTTAGGCCAGTATTAAACCATTGTCTTTAGATCTTACTTAGGAGTAAAATATTGACTCACAAAGACAGAAGTTTGTGTTCATTTTACTTTGACTTTCTCACATTAATTATTTCCATGTACACATGCACACACGCACGCAGAAGCAATTGAAACTTCCCCAGGGGCTTGTGTGATCTGAGTGCTTTTGCCCTTCTAGAGTGACATCTCTGATTTTTGTGCCCTCGGTACTGACGCACAGTGATGTCAGCTAAAAGTGTGAGAGCTGAAACCTGACTCCCAACACACGCACACACTCTTAATCTCCAAAAGATTTTGCTTGTTTGGCTGTTGTGATGCAGGCGAAGCCTTTCACCGGCATCTCTTGTCCTTTATGCTTCTTTCTGCCGCATGTCTTTTAAGCTGAGTCTTTCCATTTTGTCACAACTGTTTGCTTTTTTTTATTATTTTCAATCAATGACCCCCATGCCCCGGAGGCAGTAACTCAGCTCGGCTTGCAGTGAGGGGAAAGGGATGGCAGTTGTGGAGGTGGTGAGGGTCTTCATTAAACAAACAGAGAAGGGTTTTGGAGGCCCCCTTTCAGGCCTGGAGCTGGAATGGGGAAGCAGCTGAAAGCGCCGTAGTTTCTAATGAACTTGAGTGGCCCATAGAAGCAGGGCCTTTTCACAGAAGCCAAGGAGGACAAAGTGTCAAAACAAGCCCAGCTTCTCTTCGTTCACAGGGGCTAAACGCCGCCTTTTGACTCTGTGGAGTGTGGGCATCTGAAGGGGAGGCCATGAGGAGAAAGAAGAGGGAGGCAGAATGTACTTGTTGAAACAATGCCCTCTTAAATCAAGCACCCCTCCTTGCCTCTCTTCTTCTCCTTAGCTCCTCTGTTCCCACCTCCCTAACCCTTCCTTGTATTGCCTCGGCTTCCAATTAGACCTACTCTTGCACAAGCAGTTGAAAGCCCCCATATATTGCAGGGGCCTCAAAGGAGACGCTTTGGAGTTGTGTCTCTGTAGCAGTGTTGCTTCCATGAAAAGTTTTAGTATTCAGAGGAGAGTCCTGTTTGGGCTCCTTTAAAGCGCTCTATCTGCCACTGGGGGACTTGTGCACCATCGTGTCCTCTCCGTTTGCCGCCTCTTTCCTCCCTGCTTCTTTCTGTGCCTCTCCACCCCCTTCATTTTACATCTCTCTCTCTCTCTCTCTCTTCATCCCATTCTCAGCGAAGGCTCTTTCTTCTGTTTGTGACCCCTCCATTCCTCCTCCATGCTTGGCTGCTCGTGGGGCCGGGACAGGAGCCGTGCTTGGCCAGGCCCAAGCGTTTGCCGCCTCCCTCCCCTTCGTTGTTTAGCCATGGATGAAAAGCGGAGACAAATATGTCTGTGGTTCAAAGTCCATCCCGGCAATTACAGTGACTGATTAAAGAGCTGGTCTACACGCAAGCAGCTATGTATAATACTACAACTCCCACTTGGCATTTCATAACGGCACCTATCAGAATAGAACTGAACTTAGTAGTGCCTGATAGTGGCCCCAACACTGCCTGGGTCTGGTGTCTACTGTGCATTTATCAAAGGTATGCGTCACAAAAGCCAGCACTTCTTGTCAGCGTTTAGGATAAGTAGCAGTTAAACAGACAATTTGCCTAAACTTGAAAGGGATTTAAACAGCTAAGTAACTTTAAAGCTCTACGTGAATCAGGGATTTTGCAATAGGTAATTTTATGTGCACCAAAATAAATATTAAAGTAAACAATATTGGTAACCGCCAACCTCACTTGCCAGAGTTCTGTTTTTGTATTTGCTGCACTAATCATGAAATGTGCACCTGTCATAGACTAATAAATAGCCGCATCAGTCTCACAGCACAGAAACCCTGTTCCAAACAAAAGCTGCAATGTTTAGTGTTGCATTTACCATAGTCTTTGCTGTTACTGTCACATGTGCAAATGACTGTAAATGCAATAATCTGATTACAGCAAAGCCTAAATTTGTCAATAAAAAACATAAATTGACGAGATTGATGATTTTTGATTAAGACTTGAACTCCCGATTTCTTCAATTAACTCAAAGCAGCTTCGAAAAGTCTGAAATTGATTTTCTTGATGCTTGTTTCACATGAAAGCCTTTAATGTTGATTTTGATTTTTATTCTTATGAATTTCATCTCATTGCTTTTTACTGTAGTTAGTCCACCAGGAAATGGGTACGTATTTTATTAAGGCTAATAAGCAGAATTATGTTAATGTGCTTTTTAGTAACCAAAAACCAGAAGAAAATCTATTGAAACAAAAGGGGCGTGTGGGAATTTTTTGTTTTTTTCTCTCGATACACTGAAATTATAATCTTCTACTTTCTTCTGTACAGTAAATGGACTGCAAACCTGATTACTTTTATTTGCTAGATTTTTACATAGCAACACATTATACAGCCAGGTGATCACCAGGTACATACCTGAAATTTACCTAGTTCTTACCAGGTATATAACTGGATACTTACCCAGTATCCAATATGTACCAAGCAAGTACATGGTACATACCAAGCTATATTATGTATTGCTACCAAATTTTTAACTTGTACTCAAAATGCTTAAATGCAGACTATACCACAGTTAGCTGAAGTACCCACAAGGTCTTGTATACAAATTAAATAAAACTGAAACACATACACATATTGACAGAAACATCTATTTAAAAACAGTATAGCTGTGTTGCTAAACTTATTAAAGGATCAGCATATTCATGTTAGTATTAATAAACACCAAATGTGTAAAGTCTGCTATTTCTAACTGTAATAAAAGGAAAAGCTTAGTAATAAAGCAAAAGTTTACTTTTTAATTAGTTTGACATCACAGAGATCCAAATAGTAAAAGGTTGACAGTATTTTCATTGAGCTGTCAGCTCCTTTTACTGTAGTGTTTCAAAAATTTTCAAGTTTTTTACTGCAAAGCTAGAATTTACACATGCTCCCATTTGGCTCACGTGGAGAATTGTGGTCGTTATGAAAGCACAAAAAAAATAAAACAGTTTGTGCTAAATTCTGACAATTTCTCTATCACACAACTTAGGTACTGCACTGTTCTGGATTTCAAGGTATAAACTTGTTAAGACGGACGCAAGTTCGAGTTGTTCCCAGAGAGCAATGATTGTGCACACAAAAATATCCTGCTTTTTATTGACATAAATTGGAAGAGAATTATACTTGAATTCCAGCATTTAAAAGAGGGCTTTCATTTTATTTTTTTTACCTCTTATAAAACAATCAAGAAACAAGGGACTAGTTGAAAGAAAAGAGGAAGGTAATGAGGACAAGAAATGAGTGCTACCACTGAGTTTGCCTGAGGACTGTGGCAGCCACTCCCAGAGGCCAGATTTATTCTTTAGGCCTTGAGGCGAAACGAAGGGAAGACAATGATAACAACAACCAAACCCCACACTAGAACCAAGGGACCCATCTCCCTGAACTGAAGTTAACTGAAGTGGGCAACAACAATATTCTGCTAAGGGCCCGCACTAATTAGGTCAGCATGATTTTCCTCTTTTGTTGCCTGGTGGTTGATCTATGAGGTTTCTATTCTAAGAAGCGCCTACTTAAGTTATTGCATTGGCCATCGGGAGACAAAGCAATCTGTGTTAGGCAGAGTCCGCTGCTTGACTTCGTCCTAATTTGAATTTATTAAAAAAAAAAAGAATTTGATTCGAATCAGTCATGGCCCAGAAAGTAAAGACTTGCACTGTTATATTAAATAGGTATTGGTGACTTTTAGCTTTAAGTTGTTTTTTTTTTGGTTGTCTGCTTTTCTAAAGACATAAAGTAGCTGGCAGTGACAATTGAAGTCCAGGTGGGGACTGCTGTTATTACTAATTTAAAAAAAGATAAAGATTTGTCTTTTAAAGTATTTTTTTAACAAAACTGTATTTGACCTGTACAAACCTCTGCTACTTTAGACATAGTTTAATGGCTGAAAAAACTTTTTTTTCATAGTCATGCTTACCTTGATGTTTCTCTCCACACGTAAAAAAAAAAACTACTTTGGTGGAAAAGAAAAATAATATTGCTGCTTTTCATCTTAGTCAGATTTAACAAATAAAGAAACATTGTGTTCAAGCAACTTTTTGAGAGAATTAACAGCTGATTGAGATAGTTGAAGAATAAGCAGCAGAACGTATACATGGATGGTTTTGTCTAGACATGGAAAGCTGGTGCTGCTGGTAGATCATGTCCAGGTTTTAAGTCTGGGAGGGAGAGGAACTCTGCAGTGCAGCTAAATCCCACCCAGGACTGGATGTCTGGATGTGGGCTTAAGCTCCAAGTTGACCTCTTAAAAGGCTTTTACCTGAATTTACACTCTCACCTTCATTTCTGTTACTTCATTATAGACTTCAGCTTTATTCACAAATGACATTACTGTTTTAAAATGAAGATTGAATTGATGAACTGTCCCCATTACAGATTAATTTACTATTCATATGAGCATTTTATTGAGAAAAAAAAAAGTATTGATTACCGTACAACTCAAATGATCACAAAGGTCCAGTTTTGTATTGTTTGTGCTGGTATTATAAAAGTCAGTGATGTATTTAATGATAAATATTTTGCTAAGAGACAGTTCCTTGGGTTCTTATTGAAACGTTAAATAAAAGCCTGCTGTAAATTTGACTTGAAATTACAGAGTGTTGGTGTTATTTAACAATGACATGGTATGTTACAGCCTCAAAAGACATACTGCACTGTGAGTATTTGACCTTATATCTCTTTGAGGCTGGTCAACTCTTTACTAATTTGGTAATTTCCTGTTGAGATGCCCTGGGGACTCTTTCCTTCTGTTCGGTTCAGCCTACAATTCAAAGGACCGCACACACTGAGTGCCCCGTGTAACTTTATTTCTACCATTCTGTTTGCACCAAAGATAAAACAAACAAACATCTGAAGCAGATTTACTATGACTTTACATTATTAGTTGGTGACCTTTCTGACTACCTGTCTTCCCGCCTCAGATCGTTGACTGATTGCTGTAACCTTGGCAGCTAGAGATGAGGCAGGGACACGCTTTTCTAAAACACAGTTGCTTCTGATATTGCTCATTTAATAAGAACACTGTGACGGCTCTGGCTAACGTCAAAGAGCAGCGAATGGGGCTCAGGGCGTTTTCCTCTTTCTCATGCCACCAAAGTTTTTCACATTAGGTTTATACTTACTTTTAGTGTCATAGCTAGGCTTGAATCAGTTTTTAACCCCTCCTCTTGCTATAAATCTAGCTGGAGCTCAGCTGTCCGAAGCTGTGCTGTACTTCACCACTGCTTGAGGACATATGCAAAATGAGAGATGAGCTTTAGTTTCAGGGCAGGAAAGGAAAGGTCACAACTCGCCGCTTCATAATATCAGACGCGTCTCGCTTGTAGACTTTCACAGTCGGTCGTAGCAAATCCTCGACAGGTGTTGGGGCTTAGATGTGTCTCTTTTATGCTCCATGCATTTGCTTTGCCTCTGTTGTGTGTGTCTGTGTGTGTTTTTTATGTTATGGGTGTGTATATGTATGTGAGACAGGTGCCAGTATGCTGTGAAGTTAGTCGTCAGTTGCAGTAGCAGACTGAAATAAAAAGGTTCAGCTGGCGCCTGGTGCCTATCATGCCCCACTCAGATATGTGTCTCTGGCAGGATGCCACAACTCGCACGCACTACCTACCAACCCCTCAACTGACCCTGCCGATTGTAACAAATGCACACATGCACTTCAAAAAGAGTCGCAATGGCATCTTTTCTCTGCTGATTTTCTTCCTCTTTTCCGCCACCTCTGGCACTGCTGTCTTCCCAGGGGGTTAAGTTAGATGCTGTCATCAAACTGAGTGGTGCCAGCCTGTTTCTAATTGGATTTAGTGTTGGCACTTTTCTGGTACCCCTCGAGCTGGACATAACTGATTCATCAGGAAGGCCTTAGAGACTGAGTCCGGCTAGGGCTGCACTTCAGCTTCATCTGTGTTTTCTTGTCGGCTTCCCCTCGTCAAGAGGCTTAACAGTGCTGTGAATATTTGCAAATAGATTTACTGTCTAATTTAGGTTAATATGATAATAATATTTTTACTTTTTATCTAAAATGACATTACAAATAAGTTGAAGTTGGTCTGTTCAGGCAGTCTTTTTGTTTTTTAAATATTTTATTGGCTCTTTACTGACACTTCATTTTCAGTGTCTTGTATGCTTCTTGTTTGTTGTTTATTTGTGTTCTTTATAAGGAAGCTAGAACCTGTTTGGGATTGTATTTTTTGCCCTCTGCCGAAAGTCGAATGATGGTTTTGCCTATGTCTGTGTGTGTCCATATTTGTGTGTCTGCCTATTTCCAAAGTATCTTAAAAACTACTGGATGAATTTTAATGAAATTTGCAGAAATTAACCATTTGATGTGCATCAGTAGCTGATTAACTTTTGTAGTCAGCCCAATTCAAGATTGCTGCCACGGCCAACATATCTTTTCAAAAAACACAAAAATGGCTATAACTCGGCCAGTTTCAGAAAGATTGAGCGAATACTTTGTGTGGTAGTAGCTACGCATCATCCCCAACACATACTCGGAGCACTACAAATTGTGTTATATATTTACTCAAAACTTTGGCATTAACCGTTTGCGTCAACTCTGTTAGTAACATCTCATAAACCACTGAACTGAAGATTAACCGTTGAATTTTTTTCAACCCAACTCAACATGATCACCACAACTAATCAGCATTAGCCAACACAAAAGTGGCTGAGCTAATTTTGCTGCAGTAGTAGCTAAGAATCATCTTCAACCGATTCTCTGAGCACTATCACATCTCGCAAGTTTTCACAATATTGCTTGAAATTTGCACGTAACGTCATCAACAGTGTTGCACAAACCTGCTATGACTCTGTGCCCTCTCATGATGAGATGATTTTAGTTTAAAACTCTGGCAGCAAGAGATACGCATTCCCTCAAGGAAAGTTAGGCCTGTAATTAAAATAAAGCTATTGGAAATACACCTATGACACCATTCCAAAGTCTTTGAAACCTGCAACCCAGGGTTGTCACTCACTTTCTTTAACCCCAACTAATTTCTGCTCCGTCTCAGCCTAGGGTTTAGGGTGTCAGCACCCTGCCACGGTCCTTCTCATGTCAGTGTGGTTTTTTGTGACGACTATTCTTAGCCGAGGAGTGTGAGTGTTCGTTGCTGCACCCCTCCAACCTGCCCACATTAGTTGACTTGTTGCTCCTCAGAGGAGAACGCAGAGGTTATGAGCCTTCAGAATACGCAAACACCTGTCTGACTATTTAGGCAGCATGAAAGCAGCCCTGGAATGCAAACATATCCTCCCCTACCCTTGAACTGCTTCTGAACTCTGTTTGTGTTCAGGAAGGGAGCCGTGGTTAGGACAGTGGGTGGATGGACGCTGTACTTGTCATCCACCTTCAGATGTCTTCAGAGTAGAGCAGCTGGAGTGTAAAACTGCCTTCATCAAGTGCAACAAAGAATGGAGTAAAGAGTTTAGTATTTTTGCTTTAAAGATTTAATCTTTGCACAAAAATGCATGATGTAAAGGTAGAAAAGGTGGACGACAAACAGGACACAAGGGTCTGAATGTTTTGTTAGAATACATGTAGTCAAGACCACGTGTCACTTGTGTGTGTGTGTATATATATGTATGTGTGTGGCCATGTATTTGATACATTGTGGGGACAATTTTCCTAACATATACTACCTTGCGAGGACCAACTGCTCCTCGTGGGGACCAGGCTTTGGTCCCCACGAGGAGAAATGATGTTTTTGGGTTAGGGGTTAGGTTTAGGACTAAGGTGTGAATTGAGTTTAGGTTTGGTTTAGGGTTAGGTATGTACTGGTAATGGTTAGGGTCAGGGTTAGGGTTAGGCTGTAGTTAGGGTGTAGAAATGAATGGAAGTCAATGGAAAGTCCCTGCAAAGATAGAGAGACATGACGTGTGTGTGTGTGTGTGTGTGTGTGTGTGTGTGTGTGCGATTTAATTACCTAAGGGCTCTAAGTACCAAGAATAAGACAATCTCAGGAGCAGACCACCCAATCGCTTAAATGCTTTAATGTTAGCTCTAAATTTCAGCTAGAGGAAAATCAAATGATGAAAGAAATCATTTAACTAAGACAATATCCAGGGAATATCAAGCGCTGACCTCGTGCTTCCTCATCCGTGGGACGACTCAAGGCTCACTGTTCTGTAACAGAGCCACCATTCAGTGCAGCGACAGGCTGCACAGACACACAGACACGACACATGATTCACTTTTGAACCATTTTAATTCGTTAAGAGCCGCTTGAAATGCGCCCCCCATTAAAAAAAGGTCATAAACTCGTAAAAACAAAAAAATTGTTTCAGTTTCAGGATTTGTTTCGGTGCTTAGAATGGATTTAGTCTTTCATGTTACTGGTCTTTGCTGCATTTTCTTTTCAAAACATAAACAACTCATTGTTCATGTGATAAGTCATGCAAGCAAAAGAATGGCTCTTTTCACAAAACAGTTCCTAGATATGGCGGCAAAAATGAGATCCTTTTTTTTTAAGTTGCCTCCAGTCGTGCATAAATCACCAACTGAGCTGCCCATATCCCATGTTGGTATGAGCTTTCATAAATTAAACCGGTGTCACCGAACCAAGGGAGACATGTAGTGTAACTCAGTAGTGTTGACATGGGGCACTATACATAAAATGTGTCAGACATCTTCTCTTCTGTATCCTTTCTGGTCTTGAGCAATGATGCCAGCCCTTCCATGTGTCAAGCGAACGGCTCTGTCGCTACCGCCCCCTGGCAGCTCAGAAGTGTAACAGCAGCAGGTTGACTTTAACACCCCCCATTCTGATTTGGTCATTTCAATAAATCGCACAAAGTCTGCAAGAAGGCATCTTGGTTTCTATGTTCAAAAGAAAGATGTCAAAAAAGCTTTTATTTTCATGTGATTTGCATTAAATGTTGTTTTTTTAAATAACAAAAAAAAGGATAAACAAAAAAAACATTTTTTTAAATTGCACTTTTCGTCTTCCAATATTATTTTTAGGGATACTGACTCATTTTTACATCCCTTGTTGTGTCATTTTCTTGTCTATTTGACTCACTAAAGAATACAGGAACAAATGTGGCACAATGTAAAGGCAGAAGGTCATTTTTAGATAAACGTACCGTGTGTTTAAATTCCTTTTTTCTTTACACCTCAGACAAAGGCCAAATTGATCAAGGAGAACGTTTTAATGAGAGAAGCTGCAGTTTCCAGACCCATCACACATATTGACACTTCTTTGTTTCTCTCAAGGCTTTTGTGTGTCGAACGTCCCAGTTTGACCTTTTGAAGGTATTTATTGGTGAAAAGCTGGGCGGAAGTCAAACCATGTTGCACAAAGTCATCACGGGTCGGCGTGAACAAAGAGTAAAGACAAGCGGTCTCAGTAGAAAAGGTTGACTTGTTTTCACATGAAAGCAAAGATGCCACTGAATATGCTTCACATTCTGGATTGAATTTCCTTTTGTTCTTTTTTTTTCTTCTTCTTCTTTTTAAAGACAAGTATACTGGCCCTGTTAAAAGCAGCATCTCTTGGTTCTCTGCACCAGTTATGAGTCACGGGCGCCTTAATGGTGTTGTGCCCTGTTTACTATGTTTACAATGTCCTCGCAGATATTTCCATTCCTTTGGGGAGAGAGAAACACTTCTTATCTGCAGAGCAGTGCCACTGGAAAGGAATAGAGTGAGAACTAGAGATGCAGGCAGGGGGAGGAGTGGGGGGGGGACATCAAAAGGGGGCGATGCTAAATATACTCATCCCTTTTTTGGCTCTACATGTGCATCTATATCTCACAGTGTGGGCTCCGTGAGAGGAGGCTGACTGAGCAATGAGTAACTGATTCACTCTGCAGAAAGGTCCTTGACATAGAAGCTCTCGGCTCTCCTGCTGCAAAATGCCTCGTGGCGTGGACATTGATTTCTAATTCTGTTTCATCTAGTTCATAATACTACAGTAAAACAAGTTTGATATCAGACAATGTAACATTTTAGTAGTATGCCAAACATGAGTAGTAAAATGGAGAGTAAAGAGAGAGAGAAGTAATCCTGCTTTACCCATTAATGCAAACACACACATATATATATATATATTTATAAAAGCACTTGTCTTTGCCTGTCTTCTATTCAGCCATTTAATTACTTACTTTCACACACACCCTTTGTATCACACTGTTGACTTTGCCAGAGGCTAATCTGAACTATTGGCAAGCAGCAGTCTTTAGTGAGTAACTGAGACATCGGGACGGTGTTGTTGATTAAGTTGTATGAATGTTATCTGCCGTGCCGGACCTTGGACTGAACAAACCTCAGTTTTAAGCAGCAGTTTGCACTATAAGAGGGGGGGGGGAATGGACATTTGCCAGACGATTCTTTCCTTAGCGAAGTCTGGCTGTTTGGTCCTTGATCTAATTTGGACTGCACTCAAGATTGCTGCACAGATGGACTTCAAATTCTTGATCTGCTCCAAGCCAGGACCAGCAGGCCAGACTGTCATGCTCGGGCAAGACCCTTTGTCTCCAGACTGGCCTTAGCTTCTGGCCCATGAAGATGAATGCTGAGCTTTGGATCTGTGAGAGTTTACAGCTGACCACATTCAAGCTGGGCATGAGACGCCTTAGTCCAGGTTTTGTTGTCGCGTGAAGTGACTTGAGGTGAAATGGAGGGTTAAAGTTGATCCACCCCCGTTATGTGTCTGAGCTGGCCATGGAGGTAGTCACAAAGCTGTAATGGTCTTTGTGCATCAGAAAGAGCCGGCATCGCATCACAAGAGTGTGGTGTGTAATGTTCGACACCAGTTGACTTTTTGCATTTATGCTCAGCTGCTTGGCTTGTGTATGAAACAGCGTAGGTATTTGGATGGCTTAGCAAAAAGATCCTGGCAAGTTCAACTGTAATTTGTACACAATAGTATGAAGGAGATGTTTGATGCACATTTTATTTATGTTTCTACACATTAATGCCAAGTTATAAGGCACACCTCCTTTGATTTCTCATAAGGTACTTTTACTGAACAGTTTTGCAAAATGACTGCAAAGACAAGTCTCTTCTTTGAGCTGACAGTTTATAAATCACTAATCAAGTCTATCACATCTGCAAAGACATGAGGTTTCAGAAATACCGAAAGGGCCATGGAGTGGAACTCAGCTGTGTTGACGTAAAGCAATATGCACTCAATATGAGTTGGATGTCTTCCTCATACCATTTTCAAAACAGGACGAAGGAGCTCATTCTAGCAAAGCTTTTTTGTGGTTAACCAAATGCTTCAGCTGACTGCGAAGTTACTGTGCGTCATTATCAATCTTCTCCTCTGTAATGAATCTGTTATTGGTTTTAGGCCTTTTTTAAAAACCTGCGGCCGGGTGGTCGCACAGTCGTCACTACATCACATTCTCAAGCCGCAAAGCCGGCTTACCTTTTCACATGTCAGCTGTTGTGGCTCTGTTACTGCCTTGTTTGGAGGCTCCAGGATGCAAAAGCGATGAGTCGGCTTCAACCCTCCGTTCAGAAATGACATCTAGGTGGACAGAAGGCGTCTCTGTGCTTAAAGAGGTTATTTATTTTTGGCCATGTCTCAGAATAGTAGTGTTAAAGGCATTACTGATTTGAAGTCAGTGACCCTAGAAGTTGTTGAAGTTCAAGATCTTGATTTGCATTCATCTTGTTCTGTTTGTTTGCTGAATTTGGATGATCTGCCAGTCTTATTCTATACAGTTTACACAAGGGCAGCTCTTCCAATTTAACTCTATTTTGAAGTTGTTGTGAAATCATATCGCTTTCTTTGTTGTTTGTGAGCAGCCAGCTGTTTATCGACATTTTTTTTTGTTTCATCTTGTACCTTTCCCCCCCCC